>NW_027453562.1:0-37938 GCF_964194025.1 Convolutriloba macropyga | reverse complement strand
AGAACACTTTGGAGACTATGTCTTCCATAGATAGTTTATTAGTAACTTATCATTAAGCTTTTTTGACTGCGGAAAAAACTCAAGTAAGGCTATCAAAACCTACTTCAGTTGAACAACCGGTTTGGTAGACCTATTTGTCACAGTTATATTGTTCCGGGAGCAAAAGTAGGGCTCGCAGGATATCTATCCAGATATTCAACGAGAAAAGTCTTTCCAATCTCGTTTTGTGATATAAAATTAATAGTACATAAAATAAATGAAATTTTAGGCCTGTTCAAAAAAACACGCAATAAAAAAGTCCAATCAACGGTACCCATTGGGCCAAGCGGAAACAACAAAGTGTGAATCCATTTGGCTCGACCAATCAGATAGAAGAAAAGCATAATACAATTAATTCAGCAAACATGTTGTTCGTTTAAAATAGTAAGTGTTGAAAACAACGAACAATGGCATCCGAACCCACAAACCAAAATAGTGAAAAATTTTTTTGATGGGGATTATTATTGGGTCGGTCAGTTCTAACACTGCAAAGAAAAGGTAATTTGACTGCTGGAAGTTTTCAGACACCATTGAAGCAACCAAAAGGAGATGTTGAATTGCAAAGGACTTGGATAATTAGTGCTCACAGCTCGGAAACAGCTGATGGAAGATAGAGCAAACAATTGCAGACTACTTGAGCCATTCCACAACTACAATGAGACCAAAATGTGACGTAAAAAGGGACAAAAAGAAGGACCATGTGTTCAAAATTACTGCCAAGATAGTTCGGGACAATTCGAATGAAAAATTGACCCGCATTACGAGCATGGACAGTTATAATTGGAAAGCATGCAAAAGAACATGCATTTGCGGACACTTATCTACGTAGGAAAGCACCAATTATCATCCTAAAAATCTCAAGATCCTGTCATTTATGGGATTCACGGCATCATCACGGGGCCAAATTGACGAAAAACATAAGCAATGTCTGTTTAACGTAGAAAATTGAATTAAAAGCGCATTTTTTATGTGTGAAGATTTTACAGTAAAGGCTTAACTTCGATTATTGCAAAATCAGACCAAAGGAAATTGTGTCCAACCTAATGAAGAGGGACAATAGGACCTCAGGGAATTATCCAGAAGAGATTTTGGTAGTTGCACAGAGCACAAATTGATAGGTCCTGCGGTTCACCTATAGCAAAGTGCTCTTCATAAACCAAGTGAAACAACCAAATAAGTTCCCAAAAGCAACAACAGTACAATGCAATGTACTCCGTACCTAGAAGAAAAAAAAGCAGATCATGGGCGTTTAGTTCGATTGAAACGAAGTCCTTATGTCGTGAGGAAAGTACTCAGTACAAACTTGCCGATGTGAGTGACCAGTGGGGATCGGAAAAGTTGAGCGTACCGCCGACTCTAAAAAATTTCACTGAGACATGTAAAAAACATTGATCGAGTTCCAAATACCTCTAAAATATATTGAACTGTTAAGTTTCAAAAATTAATAGACTTGATCACAAAAGTGAGAGAAAAAAGTAAAAACAAATTGTACCCATTCCAAAATAACTTTTTACACGATCCAAACACATGGCTTATCGAAACTTTGAGAAAAGCATATGAACTCAACTTAGGTTCCAAATTAGTGGAAACAAAAGACGGTAAGTGCCCAAAAAGATGAAAGAAGGAGCGCAGCAATAAAGAGCAGGATGAAATACGGCCTGCGATATAAACCCAACTAACCGCACATGTGATCCAGAGAATAGTCGGAGGGCAAAATTTTTGGTGAAGATAAACATATCACAGCAATTAAAGAACAACAATGGTGAAAACGTAAGCTACACAGAAAAGCAAAACCTCTAGAAAAACTTTTATAAACTATTTAAACATAATATGGGCAAACAGAAAACGTGGAGATGAAACTGTTGAGACAAAACCCCAGGGAGAACTAAGTTTGCTAATCATAAAAAAGAGGCATAGGGAGCTGAGTGCTGTGAAAACGTCATCATCCAAGAAAAGGGCTCAAACTGAAGCAACGTCAATTAAATTGGGCGGCCAGTGTACTGCAAAATTAGCCCATTACCTCACGTTGTACAAAATTTTGACCATGTAGCCGAACAGCTTTAGAGCAGAACGGTGGAGGTTTTCGAACTCCAGCATGACTTCAAAAGTTAAAAGTGAAAAGGCACATGTGCTAACTTTGAGCTAATTTCACATATGCAGATCAAGCTATGGCGGGTAACTTACACTAATTATATAAGCTGATTAACTACATAAATTTGCCACCAATAATCCAACAACAGTGAATTAACTTTCAAACTGCTGCGTATTTCTGCGTGCCCTTCTAACCTCGTCAATAGGTTTTGAGCCCCGAAAATTGACAAGTGAGACACAAGAAAAGAGAAACATAAGAGTGTCCCTCAAAGACAACGAGGAAAGAGAAGGAGAAAGAGAGAGAGAGAGAGAGAGGGAGAGAGAGAGAGAGAGAGGGAGAGAGAGAGAGAGGGAGAGAGGGAGAGAGAAAGAGAGGTAAACTTCTGAGATTGTTGATTTGTTGAATTAGTTTTATGTTCAATATTTATGAAAGTTAAGATTTCAGCGCACGTCAAAAGTGGACAACGGTTGTATGAAAAAAACCTCGTAATTCAACAAAAAAACGTTTGATTGAAGAAGTCCGTTTCTTAAAAGTTTTATTCGATCTGTAGAAATGTTTGAATTTGTAAAGCGCGACTTTGGTCAGAGACCCTGGAGGGCATGTAACATTGTGTACAGCATTTGAAACAAATGCGAACATACAATATGATTGATCACAGACAGTAAAAGCATGGTAAAACATGATGTATAGAAGGATTGTCCAAAGAAAATCGTGAAAGTTGGCCCATGCGTAAGAAAAAAGATTAAGTTAGAGAAATTAATTCTGTTTGAGAAATTATCTGGAGGATCCGCGTCCTTGTGCTGATTTGAATTGGATGAATCATTGGCTATATCGGTCAATGTCTACTCCATCTTTGTCGAGGACACTACATTCTCAAACACAATTTGTCATCTTCTATAATAATTAGAACGATTTTGTCGTTTAGCTTCTCTTCAAAGCATTGTTCTCTAAAACAATACACTTTGTTTGACGAAAAGTTTTTGCAGGCCCTGCTTTGTTTTAGAAAGCTTAAAGTGAAAAAATCGAAAAAATTTTTCAATAAAGACTGTTTCGGAGTAAAAATTTTTCCACCTAATACAAGTTTATTTTTTGCGTGTATCCATAATTTATGTTAGTTGTTGCTTTTAAATTGAAAGTGTTTTTTTAAAAAAAACATCGCTTTTCTTTGTTTAATGTCTAAATAGGCAAAGACCTGTTTGATGTTGTTACGTTTGGTGTCTGTAATAAAACTTTCACAAGTTAAATGATTTTGTCTGCTCTCATGGTAAGTTTTGCATTTAAGTCTAATTAGTTTGTTTCTTATTGAAAGAGTGTGCGGTTAGTTTTTAAATTTCAATTTTACTAAGTTGAATGTTTAAATTTTTTATGAACACATTATAAGTGTTCTCCGTTTTAAACATGAATAGCAAAGTAAATGATACTTTTTTCCTTAGCCGTGAAGAAGTCATTGCCTAATTTTCTGAACATTTTTCGACATGTATGTATGTTTCGGAAAAGGAAAAATTCTTGACAGCTCTGTAGGATATGAAGTAGGAGCTTGACAGCTCTGTAGGAGTTCATACCTTTGCTGAGAGAAATTTCCTCACAGGAGCAAATTGACGCGGCCGATAGAAAAATAAGAGAAATTTTTCACGAAAAAGAGATGGCCAATTGGTATGAACTTGTCCAATGCCTCGACAAGAAGTCAAATTTATTTTTGTGGCCATATAGGTTCTGAAGCTTAGTACGTGTTGTGTAACAATTTTAAAAGATTTGAGAGACCGCGTTTTTGAAAGTTGATATCTGATTTAACAGAGAACATACAGCGAACATACAGAAAAACAAATGAGTCAAAAAGTGAAAACAATGTTCCTCTGGAGATTTCTGGAGGGAATTCATCGTGAATTTGAAAGTCTTCGTAAATATGGTCCTCTCATAAAATATGGTCAAAATAGAGCCTTGGATGAAAACAATTGTGATTTGATTAATTTTGAAAGTGAGAAACGCAACAAAAGAAACGCAGAGAAGTTGGTATTCGATTTCTTTGCCAATGACGGAGCTTGTTTTAATGGAAACAAGAAAGGGCATATCGGAAAAATTTGTCGTTCACAACAACAAAAAATAACAACCAAAAAATCTAAATTAGAAATAAAACACTTTAAGTGCAAAATTAGTCATTTTGACAAAAAATGTTTCAATTGCGAAAGATCTGAATCTCATCTAATGTAAAACGAAAAAAAAAATCTCAAAGAATTTCACAATTAAGATTGGGAAGAACAAAAAGAGGAAAGTTTTTTCTTTTTTGTGAGTGAAAATTGTGTTGATCATCAAGATTTTATGATTGACTCTGGCGCAACAAACTACATAATTAAAAATAAAAGTAATTTGCTAACCTGGATATTATTTTTTCTGTCTTAAATCAAAATGCCAACAAAACTCACTTTTCAATATTAGGAAAAGAGGATGAATTTTTTCGATATGAAATGCAATGAAGAACTGAAAACAATTGATATAAAAGTTGCTTTACTCGTACCTGATAACTCAAAAATTTTAATTCCTGTTTCAAAACATAGGAAAACGGATGTTGATGTTTCTTTTGGTAAAAAATTCAAATTTGTTTTTTTAGTAAAGCTACGCTTACTTTTGAAATTGAAAATAGATTGATTGTTTGGAAAACTTTTCCTCGTTTAATTGAAAATTGCTGTAATCTTGACAGTTTACAATTGTGGCATGCAAGCATGGGACCTTTTTTCGATATAAAATGTTTGTCAGATTTTGTTGAGGTAAAAATAGGTGATTCAAATATTAAGTTTGTGAGTTATATAAGTCGAAAAAGCAGCCGGTTCGCAAAGATTGCATGACAACAGCGATTGAAAGATAAAAATTTTGGACATTGTTCATACAGATGTCTTAGAGAAAGTTTTTTCTCAAGCTCTTGATGGCCTTTGTTATGTCATTGGATTTGTAGATGGTTTCAGTCGTTCCAAAATATTTACTTTATCTAAAGTGGAGAAGAGGTCTTGGATAATTTTCATCAGTTTTGCTTAGATGTAGAAAAACCGTAAAATTTAGTTCTTGACGGAGCTGGAAAATACATTTCATATGAGTTTAAGCGCTATTGTAGGAAACAAAGAATTCGCTTTGAAAGATCTTCTCCCTTTTTCCACAAGAAAACGCAAAAATTGAAAGAATTTGAGGGAATTCCTGATGCTATTGTTTATTGGATAAGGTTTGCTTGGACAGAAAATTTTGGACACACGCTTTGAAAATCGTTTTTACGTCAAAAGCATGCTTTTACAAACAACTAATGTGAAAACAATTTTGAAGTGATGTACAATAAAAAGCCAAATATATCTTTTGTCAAATTTTTTGGTTGTGTTACATTTATGCTTTTTGAAGAACCATTCCGCAAAAATTTAGATCAAGCCTCAAATAAAGGAATTTTTTTTAAATTCTGGTATTACCGAATGCTACTTGATTAGGCTTGAAGATGAAAAGGGAAAAATCAAAGTTCGAAAGTGAAGAAACGAAAGTCAGTCGAAAATAAAACTACTTCATACATAAGGAAACGCCAAAATTATTCGAAGACGTTGACTGCAACTCAAATGAAGCTTCGTTTTGAGTCAAGTCGCTATCGATCCTTGTGTTCCGAAAACGTTGATGAGGCTTTGAAAAAACCAAATCGGTTCGAAACAATGAAGAATGATTACGATTCTTTGAATGAAAAGAATGTTTGGTTCTAAGTGAAAAGTGAAAAAAAACCATTATCAATTTAAACAAACGAAAAAAACTGCGTAATTAAATGCTCCAGTTGATGAAGACGTAGTCATTAAACAAGCTAAATGTTTTTTGACTTTAGGATGAAAATATACTTATTCGTATATCGAAAAAGATTTTGAATGGTTTGAAATAATCTGCAAGAAACTGGCTTTTGATTTTGAAGGCGTTCTTGATTACAATACTTTTTGTTAAGTCATTACACAATAAATGTTCGTTTGAAAAACGCAGGACGAAAAAATAAATGATTATGATTTTGCTTGTTGGTAGATGACTTAACATTTTGTGGCCTTTCTGAAAATCTTTGTGATTGGTTTCATAATGAAGTTTCCAAGGAATTTAGTATATATTGATTATTCAGATTTCATGCGGCTGTTAGGAAAGAAAATTGAGAGAAACTCCGAAGAAACAAAAATTAGTCAAGAGGAAAACATTGGAAAATATTTTAAAATCTTTCCAAATAAACGATTGTAAGCCAATTTCTACACCACTAGAGGACAATTGTAAACTTTCAAAAAACTGTCCTCAGAAGGGGCTTGAGGAACAAATTAAAATGAGCAAAACTAACTTTCGAAGTTTGATAGGTTGTCTTAACTATTTAGTTTTGTTGAGTAGACCCAATATTTGCTTCGCTGCTAATGTTTCAAGTTGCTTTGTTGAAAATCCCGGAGAAGTTCATTGGAAAGCCGTCAATCGTGTTCTTAGATATTAAGAAGGAACGATGAAAAAGACTTGAATTTTTCTTAAGACTCAGATTCTGGATTTGTTTTGTTTTTCTGATGCTGATGGAGCAGGGAAAATAGATAACGGGAGGAGTACTTCAGGGTTTTGTTTTAAGTTAAGTGAATTGTCTGGAGCCACAACTTGGGGTTGTAAGGCAGGAAGGATTGCAGCAGTTTCAACTGCTGAAGCAGAGTTTACATCTGTTGTTGAAGCGGGTAATAAGCTATCCACCTAAGTAGGATTCTAGAGGACTTAGGAATTTTCTGTAAACTACCTCTGAATATGTTTGTGGTTAATCAGGCTTGTATTGCCCTAAGTAAGCATTCTATGCATCATTGAAAAACTTAACACTACAACATAAAATTGCTCTTTGTGCGATAATTGGTAGAAAACCAGTAACTGGAACTGTGTTATTTGACAACAGAAAACATGCCAGGAGATATTCTGACCAAATCGCTTGGAAAAAAATAGTCACAATTTTTTACATATCTCCCTGCTGAAACCGAGCTAGAAAGGAGGTGTTTCAGCATGACTTCAAAATTTAAAAATGAGAAAGCACATGCGCTAACTTCAAGCTAATTTCACACATCCAGATTAGGTTTTTTGGCGGGTAAATTACAGTATTTATATAAGCTGATTTACAGCATATATTTGCCACCCATAATCTAAAAATAATGAATTAAATTTCAAACTACGGCGTATCTCTGCGTGCTCCCACTCTAACCTCGTCAATAGAAAGTTGTGACCCTGATGCGAGTCCCACATTTAACCTGACAGCTTGAGCGTAGCACCATTGAGGTTATTGAACTTCCGAGAACCAGTTATTCGCGAAATGAACCATTGCTGAATGAACAAGCCTTGATGGGCTGCTGAGTAGCAGCGAGCACAAAATTAAGCCCCGAAAAATCAAAGAGTCCACCTTCAAAACGACAGAAATTCATGCAATCACCAACAATAGCAATCCGTGTACAAAGATTTACCCAGAAATGATTATCAGAAGAGCCGCTGTAAAAGCGCTCCGAGAAGTGTTTAGGTAGTGATCCAACCCCGGTACAGAGCTTGGAGAGAAAAAAAAGAGCGCTCACAATGTAAAATTTGCTTCCCTATGAAAAAGAAACCCAGTTGTTTATGAGGAGTAGTTGGCTATGGCGCATAGTCACTACAAGTATGAATAGAAGCAAAATATAAAGATTTTATAATTTTTCAAAAAATTGTCATCAATGACAGGGGAGAAGTGTTGAAAAATTTAAAAGATGGCTTCAGTATCCGATTTCTGTACCAGCCAACTGCAGAGCTCCGTTAGGAGTCGCCTTTATCAGTTGTCTCGTTTTTTTTAAAATTATTAATTGAGCTATTGAAATTTCAGTTTTGAGTTATTAATTTAACGTCGAAAGAAAACATTAGCTAAGTCATAGTTACTTTGAAAAAATATGTCTTTGAAAAGTTTTCACAAACAAAATTTTTTGTCTCTCTAAGGGGAAATACTTAACCTTTCCTTTATTGGACAATAAACCAATTAAAAATTAATACACTTAAAATTGGTACTTCGAACTCCAAGTGACGCTAAAAAGTACTCAAATGTCTTTAACAAATATGTGTTAAAGATAAGAGCTTACAAACAGCGAAAACAATCACATTTAAAAAAAAAAAATTGGCCATTTGCTGCGTTTCATTTTATGTTCATCCAGCATTTACGTGAACATTCTTCTAGAATGTTTCTGCGCGCCTTATTTCTAAACATGATAAAGCAAGGAAAGTCTATCAAGTTTTCCACTCCTGCCTCCTTTTTTTCCGAATACGTTTGTCGAAATTTTAGCGAAGGGTAAATAAGTTTGCAAAAATGAAACAATTTAGATGTGCTTTGTTTACACAATTCGAGATAACGACGAATGTAAGGGACATTTGAAAACATAGTACCGTTTTAACTGTTTCAAATGATATTCGGTTAACGTCCACAAAAATTTAGTGTAAAACTTTTGCCTAATGAATACAAAAAAACGTTTGCTTAATCGAGTTTTTGCATGATTTCCAATGCAACCAACGTTTGAGCGTCGAAATCCACGAGAATGTATTGAAGCCAAAACAAAGTATCAGAAAATGATTTTGTCAGAAAAAAATATAATGGGGAGACTCAGATTAACAGAGAAGTCGATTTCTACATTGTAGGAGAAAAGTATTTCTATTTAAAATTGCAATCTGATTGCGGTATTTGGTTGTAACCGATTTAGATCAGACCTTTTTTATTGACTAGCACATAAAAAAGACAAAAAATATTGAATGGAAAGTGATTTGTATTAGAATTTCTCAAAATAAGCAGTTTAATTTCTAAGTTGCATCTAAGGCATTTAATTCAACAAAATAGTCCTAGAACCTTCTAGTTAAATTTAATACGGCTTACCTAAACCAAATTAAACAAGACAGCTCGTGCGGGACTGTGTGTAGAATAGTCTTTGAACATTCTTGTAAGTTATGTCAAAAACTTCTTTGTATTTGAGTCGAAAAGACTTTGACTTGTTTTTTTCCGTAGCAAATTTGAGTACAAATTTGATTTGAAAAACTGATTCTTTCGGAACACTCAAGTTGGCATTATTTAACCAGATAGAAAACTATTGTGTTGTCAATTTTTTCAAATGCAAAACATTTTTTCACAGAAAATTAAAGTTCAAAAGAATTGACAACATTTAGTTGACAAAAAAAACTTGAAATGGAAAATTGGAGCCAAAAATTATGTTAAGTTTTTTGTCTGGTAAGAAGATAATTAGTACATCATGCGTCACATATTTGTACAATTTTGATTTTTATTTTACAATTTAAAGCAAACAAAAAACTCCCTTTTTTAAGTTGTACTTTAATCGAAAAAACAAAAGATTTTTGTACTTTTTCAATTGAAAAATGACTCTTTAAGTCAATTAATTTACTCTGATTGATTTTGTTGAATGGTGATCCCATGTATCAACCAATTTTGGATAAATAGAAGAAAGTATTTTTAACAGTCAACCAAGCACCAAATGAGAAGATGGAAACGCGTTGAAAAACAGTTTTTTTCCGTATTTGTTCTCTAATTTTCCTGATTCCTTTTTTTAGGTTGTAGCTTTATTGAAGAAACAAATATATTTGTACTTTTTCAATTGAAAAGTGATTCTTTAAATCAATTAACTTACTCTGGTGGTTTGTGTTAAATGGTGACATCATGTTTCAACTTACTTTCGATAAATAGAAGAAAGTATTTTTAACACTCAATCAAGCACCAAGTGAAAAGATGGGAAAGCGTAGAAAAACACTTTTTTCTGTAATTGTTCTCTAATTTTTTTGATGCTTTTACAAAATTTGTTTGTATAAATAATCAATAATCACTCAAATCGAACACTTAGTTACCTAGGATACCTTGTTTTAAGTGGTTTTTTGCTGCTATTTTTTGGATATGAGAGTCAACAAAATCTGAGAGTCAACAAAATGAGAGTTGCAAAATCTAATTAGAAGTGCATTGGAAGCACCAAGAACAAAGAACAGAAAAATTTCTGTTTGCTCTCTGATTCAAAAATAAAGATTCTCCTGTTCTATTCTGATGTTTGGTTCAGAAAGATCCCAAATGTTAGCATTTCTAAAATTTGTGTGTGCTTTCTGCTTTCAAAACTAAACGTTGGGAAGTGAACTCAACTTTGTGATTACAACCTGCGTTAAATCGAACATCCTAAAACACAGTAGTGACTCTAATTTGCAGAAAAAATTTTTGATTCAGAAAACCAGAAAAAAGGACCAAAACGATGGACAATCAAAAAGATGAATGAACTATTTGAATGTTATTTGGTCTTTCTGTCTTTCTCTAGTCAAGTTCTTTGTCTGGTAAGAAGTTAATTTCAGTTTATTAGTATACCATGCGTCACATAATTGTACAATTTTGAGTTTTTTCACAGTTTAAAGCAACCAAAAATCTTCAGTTTTAAGTTGTACTTAAATCGAAGAAACAAATATGTTTGTACTTTTCCATTTGAAAAATGGTTCTTTCAGTCAACTTACTCTGGTGGTTTGTGTTGAATGATGATATCATGCTTCAACTCATTTTCCATAATAGGAGAAAAGTATTATTGACACCCGATCAAGCGCCCAATGAGAACATGGAAAAGCGTAGAAAATCACTTTTTTCCGTATTTGTTCTCTAATTTTTTTCCGATGCTGTTACAAAAATTCGTTGAATAATTAATCAAGCTATCACTCAAATGGAAACCTTAGTTACCTAGAATACATCGTTCTATGTTGTTATTTTTCTGCAATTTTTTGAAATGGTGAGTTAACAATAACTCCGTTAAAAAATCTAAATAGGAATGCATTTGAAGCACCATGAATAATGTAAAGAAAAATTTCTGTTTGCTCTCTCATTCAAAATCAAAGATTCTCTTGTTCTGTTCTGTTGTTTGGTCCCAAAAGAATCCCAATTTGAACTTTTTTTTAGAAATTTCCTGTTTTATCTGCTTTCAAAACAAAACGGTTGGAAGTGGACCCAACTTTGGAAATTGATAAAAAAATTAATTGAATTAAAAAGATTTGTTCTTCCTTTTAAATCGAAAAGAGTTTTTGTTAATTTCAAAAACAATCTGCGTTAAATCGAATGTCCTACATAACAGTGGCACTAATTCGCACAAAATTTCTTTGATTCAGGAAACCAGAAAAAAGATCAAAATGATGGACAATCAAAAAGATGAATGAACTATAAAAATGTTATTTAGCCTTTTGGTCTTTATCTAGTCAAGTTTTTTGTCTGGTAAGAAGTTAATTTCTGTTTATTAGTATATCATGCGTCACATAATTGTACAATTTTGAATTGTTTTACAGTTTAAAGCATACAAAAATCTTCAGGATTAAGTTGTACTTAAATCGAAGAAACAAATATTTTTGTACTTTTTCAATCGAAAAATGATTCTTTAAGTCAACTTACTCTGGTGGTTTGTGTAAAATGATGATATCATGTTTCAACTCATTTTCCATAATAGGAAAAAATATTATTGACACCCAATCAAGCACCCATTGAGAAGATGGAAAAGCGTAGAAAAACTCATTTTTTCCCCATTTGTTCTCTAATTTTTTTCCGATGCTGTTACAAAAATTCGTTGTATAATTAATCAAACTATCACTCAAATGGAACCCTTAGTTAACTAGAAAACATCGTTCTGGGTGGTTTTTTTCTGCAATTTTTTGAAATGGAGAGTTAACAATAACTCAGTTAAAAAACCTAAATAGAAATGCACTTGAAGCACCATGAATAATGAAAAGAAAAATTCCTGTTTGCTCTCTCATTTAAAATCAAAGATTCTCTTGTTCTGTTCTGTTGTTTCGTCCCAAAAGATTCCAAATTTGAGCTTTTCTAGAAATTGCCTGTACTATCTGCTTTCAAAACAAAACGGTGGGAAGTGGACCCAACTTTGGAAATTGATCAAAAATTATTTGAAGTAAAAAGATTTGTGCTTCCTTTTAAATCGAAAAGAGTTTATGTTAATTTCAAAAATAGTCTGCGTTAAATCGAATATCCTACAACACAGTGGCACTAATTCGCACAAAACTTCTTCGATTTAGGATACCAGAAAAGAGATCAAAAAGATGGACAATCAAAAAGATGAATGAACTATCTAAATGTTATTTAGCCTTTTGGTCTTTCTCTAGTCAAGTTTTTTGTCTGCTAAGAAGTTATTTTCAGTTTAATAGTATATCATGTGTCACATAATTGTACAATCTTGAACTGTTTTACAGTTTTAAGCAAACGAAAATCTTCAGGTTCAAGTTGTACTTAAATCGAAGAAACAAATTTTTTTGTACTTTTTCAATTGAAAAATGATACTTTAAGTCAACTTACTCTGGTGATTTTTCTTAAATGATGATATCATGTTTCAACTCATTTTCCATGATAGGAAAAAAATATTATTGACACCCAATCAAGCACCCAATGAGGAGATGGAAAAGCGTAGAAAATCACTTTTTTCCGTATTTGTTCCCTAATTTTTTTCCGATGCTGTTACAAAAGTTCGTTGTATAATTAATCAAACTATCACTCAAATGGAACCCTTAGTTACCTAGAATACATCGTTCTGGGTGGTTTTTTCTGCAATTTTTTGAAATGGAGAGTTAACAATAACTCAGTTAAAAAACCTAAATAGAAATGCACTTGAAGCACCATGAATAATGAAAAGAAAAATTCCTGTTTGCTCTCTCATTTAAAATCAAAGATTCTCTTGTTCTGTTCTGTTGTTTCATCCCAAAAGATTCCAAATTTGAGTTTTTCTAGAAATTGCCTGTATTATCTGCTTTCAAAACAAAACGGTGGGAAGTGGACCCAACTTTGGAAATTGATAAAAATTATTTGAAGTAAAAAGATTTGTTTTTCCTTTTAAATCGAAAAGAGTTTTTGTTAATTTCAAAAACAGTGCACAAAATTGCTTTGATTCAGGAAACCAGAAGAAAGATAAAAAAGATGGACAATCAAAAAGGTGAATGAACTATCTAAATGTTTTTTTAGCCTTTTGGTCTTTCTCTAGTCAAGTTTTTTGTCTGCTAAGAAGTTATTTTCAGTTTAATAGTATATCATGCGTCACATAATTGTACAATCTTGAATTGATTTACAATTTAAAGCAAACAAAAAACTTCCTTTTTTAAGTTGTACTTTAACAGAAGAACCAAATATTTTTGTTTTTTTTTTTAATTGAAAGGTGATTATTTTAGTCAATTAACTTACTTTGGTGGTTTGTGTTAAATGGCGATATCATGTTTCAACTCATTTTGGATAGAAAGAAGAAACTATTTTTAACAGTCAACCAAGCACCAAATGAGAAGATGCAATAGCGTAGAAAAACAGTTTTTTTCCGTATTTGTTCTCTAATTTTCCTGATGCCGTTACAAAATTTCGTTGTATAGGTAATCAACCTATCACTTAAAGAAAAAAGTTTTGTATAATTCAAACACAGTCTGCGTTAAATCGAATATCCCACAAAATAGTGGCACTCATTCGCGCAAAATTTCTTCGATTCAGGAAATCAGAAGAAAGATCAAAAAGATGGACAATCAAAAAGATGAATGAACTACTTCAATGTTATTTAGCCTTTTCGTCTTTCTCTAGAAGAGCAGTTTTCTATGCTTGTCTTGTGCATGAAGAAAATTACAGTTGTTCTTTTGCGTTGAGTTTCAACAATTCAAAAAAACCTGAAGCAATTACAAAGTCCGAATTTTCAAACGAATGTATGACTTCGAAGGAAAATTGAAACTATAAAACTTTTGTTCCCTTTTCCTTTTTACAAAAATTAAGCAACTTCTGTATAAATTTTTTCAATCTCCACTCCCTTCAACAGTTTTTGCTGTTCTGACTACACCGGAAACTTGTTGAACTACCAGAAAACTTCCAAAAAGTTGAAGATTTGAGATAGTTACTAAGAGAATGAAACCATAAAATCTTTTAATTTTCTGAAAAATTAAACTTTTTGTTTTTTTGAACAAAACATAGCCAGCAAGAACAAATGTAAGATAGCCAGAAAGATGCTGGAGATTAACCATTGTTGTCCGTTTGGCGGTTATCCAGATCGAAACAGAAATGATAAAAAAAGCACAAAAATTGGCAGAGTGTTTTCAATGTGTCAAAAATGATTTGGTGTGCAGTTCTGTTTTAACTCATGCTTATTCCAGCTTCCAATATGACTTTTTTGCATCTAATCACAAGCTAGCAACCGCTTGAATGAATATTGACCATCCAATGCACTATAATTTAATGAACAGATTTTGTATGTTTATCTCGTTTTCTTTTGCTCTGCTCATTTGACCGTGAACGTAATTGCTACATTGAGTAGTTCAAAGAGTAAAAAGGTTGAATTGTCATTCGTTAGAAACACTGAGTGAGTTAAGTCGGTTGTCATTTGTGAAATACGAGACTTATTTAAGCCCATAAAAGTGATCGAAAGGTAAGGCTAGATAAAACAGCATAGACTGAAGTATACAGGAAACGACTCAAAGTGTCCTCTCTTTGAAGAAAACTACCATTTAAATAAACTGATACCTACTAAAGTATCTAATTAAGCAGCCAATAATGCTCCAAAAATGAGTCAAAAATGGAAAGAAGGTAGCAAAAAAAAATAGCTGAACCGAAGAATTAGAAAAGTGAATGAAATCTTCAGATAATGCAGGTGAATCTACCATCAATTTGTTTCTTCTCTGAAATCTGAGTTTTTGCACAGCAACATCCAAGCCATGTCAGGCTCAAAATAATTCTTTTAAAAAATGAAGTTTTCTCCAGAAAAAAATTACAAGTTCTGTTAATTTTTTTGTCTTTTTCTCCACAAAACACTCTTTTATACTATAAGAAAAGTAATTATCTGGTCACCACTAAAAGTGCTTTGAGCAATGAGTGTCCATTCATCAAGTTGCAGTTAATGCCATTAAAATAGCATCGGTCAAAAATTGCAAAATTAGACTAGAAGTTAACAAAATAACTGAAAAACCTCAAAAGTACTTAGACACTCGGATTATTTTACTAAACGCCCAAAGATTCCCTCGGAAAAATGGAAAAATTTGATGGAGAACATGAAAAGGATTATAAGGATGGGGGTCAACCTGCAATAAAATTTTTAGTTTTCTTTTTTAATAAAAATCAAAAACAGCCTCTAAGTGCTACAAAATGTTATTTCTCTTTTTTCGCTACGATGTGTAAACAAAAAGTGACAATTTGACTGAAGAAAAAGAAAAACAGCAACACTCGCATACATATTATCCCATTTTTTAAAAATTTAAACAGTTTTAAAAATTGGAACAGTTAGTTGTTATTGATCCTACTAGTTGTCAGATGTTTCCGTTGATGGTCTTGATTAAACCTTGTATTATATACAAGACCACCTAAAACTCCAGTTTAAAGGAAAGTATAATGAGTAACACAGCCTTGATGTACACCATATGGATCTTTAAGGATGATCCAGTCAGAGATCTTCCTGTTGTTTAACAGCAACTGATCTGAAACTTACCTAAGAAAGTACACAGAATTTACAGCAAATTTATCCTTGTGGCGGCTGAGCTTACTAACTCAATGACCAAATTGAATAGCGCTTTAAGTTTATTTCAAGCATTAAAGCTAGAATAGCATGACAAATTTAATGATAAAGGTAGAGTAGCGAAATTTTAATGCTACATTCTATCGAAGTCATACGGATTTGTTTATTTTGTTCAACATTTATATTTGGCAACTATTATTAGTACACCATCGTCATTCATGAAGTTAAACTATAGCTCAAACTCGAACTACCTCAGCCACCAGCAAAACAATACTACGACTTAACAGTATTGCATCAGATTCCTTGCGATTGGATTGCGAATCAACCTGTTATTGATACAGAATATTCGACAAAACTTCTACATGGTTAACGAATTTCCCATGACATCAAAATTGCACTGAAAAAGTGACGTTATGGAAAAGTGTTCACATTCTGTCGACATTATTATCTACAACCAATCAACAGTTGAATTTGACATGTAAATCCACGTGACTAGCAGCATAGAAGGAGCTTGAAAAACTACCAAAAATCAGTTGGAATCTGCAATTTTGGTTATATTAAACTGACATACAGTGCGTATTGAAGCACAGTTTCTTTAGCGGTAAATAACTTGTTACTGTGTCTTGTTTCTGTAGATCATATTAGTGATTGTACATTCTTAACTTTAATTTGACTTGTGAAAAGAGAACTAACTTTGATATTCTCAAAACTTTCTTTCTGAGGAACGAAGTTCCTAAGTAAGAGAAACTTTGTGCAAAGCATAAAGTCAATTTTTCCTACTGGCTTTAACGAAGCCTACTCTAGTTCAACATTGGTGTTATTGAAACCAATAGAGAGACTTGCTAATTCTGAATTTTGAAAAATATTATTATTATCAGATTTGCAACTGTAAGATATCCTGTTTTACAACTGCGTACTGCAGCAGGTTGAAACTTTGCATAGTTATAGCCAAGCTAGAGGGCTACAGTTTGTACGAACGGGAATTCCTATATTCGGTTTATAACTAGAGTTATTACCAAAAATTCAACAAAATTTTGATTGTTTCAATTTGAATTATTTTGTTATTCTGAGAGAAACAAGTTTGTTATACAGCAAAGCTGAGCAATTATTTATCAAGAATAATTGTGCAACAAGTAATGCAACGGTATTCTACAGCATAGCGGATAATACAGTTCACAAAAGTTAACTGCAAAAACACAATATCCGGACAGATTTGAAACCGCTGAAACGAACTGGGCGGTGTAAAGTTTTCCTTGACTTTGATAGGAGAGCAGCTGTTACATTTGGTCCGCCGACCTGGACAGTGGAAGGCAAACTGCTGTCCAATCTGATGAAGAGAGTGCCGAAGGCACCCCCCAAAGAGAATCAAACAAATCAACAGCGCAACGCCAGTGAGGCAGAGCGAAAGTCGCGAGTGCAATTCACAAAACACGTTGAAGAATTGATCTCCTCTAAACGGAACAAGCAAAGCAAAAAGCAACCAGACAATCCTAATACAATCAGCAGAGAGGAGCTTCAATTAACAGCTCAAAGGTACGACAAGAAGTTCCAAGATTTATTGGAAGAAGTCAACACCAAAACAGGGATTGGCTACAAAATAATTGAAGGTTCAGATCGACCCAACAAACTAAAGGTCCTCTACCAACAGACTGTTCACCTTCTAGAGGAAGAAATAGCAAAGCAACTGCAGCGTCGAAACAAGCTTGTGCTCTATCAAGCTAATTTCGTTGAAGAGCATCTGAATGAAGGAAAAAAGTGCAAAGCAAGTTTGGACTATCATTGGCTTGTATATATAAGCAAAGGCACGCAAACAGCAATGAATTTAGAATAAAGCAACGCAACCCAAGCAGTGAACGATAGCGAGAGCAATAACAACTACCGAACGAACAACCCAGTTGCTCAAACAGTGCAAAATGGAGCAACAGCAAGTGGCCAAGAGACGGAGAATGTTTCGGAAACATCTTCAGCAAATCAAAGGCGAGAGGAATGGATGAAGAAATTCGATATCGAGTTCGAAACCAAGATGCGAATGGAACAGGCACGGTTTGAGCAAAGGAAGCTAGAGCTGGAAATGCAAATGAAGGAACTGGAAACCAAGCATCAACTGCTGGAGGAAGAGCGTGAGCTAGAGCGCAAAGTGAAGAGAACAGCATTGGAGAACAATGACGCTCGTTCCCAATCAACCAGTGCTCGAGACAAATCACCCTTCAACTGGACTCCCAAGAAGAGAGATGTCTCTGACTGGGCCAGCAGAATCGATAACCTTCTAACACCAGAACGATCAACAGCTCGCTTCGAAGTAACCCCTGAAGTGAACAGGCATAGTCGCTTCTCACGATTTCGCAGTTCACGAGACCAATCCTCAAGTGTTGAGGACCGAGACGTTTCCCCCAGAGCTGGTCTACGATACAACACTGGCAATTCAGGTAGTTGTAGCCTACCAAAGCTGAAGTTGAACAACTTCGACGGAAACCCTCTTGAATGGCCGGAGTGGTCTAGTATGTTCATTGCTACAGTGGATCAACGACCAATACCAGACTCAGAGAAGATGAGCCCTCTGAAGACTCTACTGACTGGCAAGACAAGGTCAGCAATCTCTGGAATGGGCTATTCTGGACAGTTCTATGGTGCTGCATGGAGTATTCTGGAGAGGAAATTTGGAAGGCCTCATGTGATCATTGATGCACAACTGGAGAGTCTTCGCAAAGCAAGTCAGGTGAAAATTCAAGACTCAACAGGTCTGATCAGTTTCTCAGTTATTGTTTCAAATTTTGTGAATGTGCTCAAAGAGTACAAGCAGATTGGTGATCTGCAATCAAGCTCGACACTGTATATGGCAGTAGATAAACCAACTCAAGTTCTCAAAGAGAAGTGATGTTTCTATGTTGATGACAAAGATGACGATTGGCCTGATCTGATTGTGTTTGAAAAGTGGCTATCTAGGATAGCATTGGTGCACGAAGGGTTTTCAGCTTTCAAGGGAGAGCTAAGAGAAGAAGACCGAAGAAGAACAAAAAGAGACAAACGGTTCTCGAATACATCGAACTTCAGTGAAAGTTCAAATGTGAAAGAAACGAAGCAAACGCAAACTGATCACTGTCCACTAGCTGATGGCACTCATAAAATATGGAATTGTCCACTATTCAGGAACATGAGTGTGATGATCGGTACGCAGCAGTGACAAAGCAACGCTTATGTTACAGATGTCTAGGCAAAGGACATGCAATCAAAAATTGTAAAGTCAATGCGTGCGGCATCAATGGATGCATCAAGAAGCACAACCGATTGCTACACTCAGAAAACCAAATGGACGAGGGCAATCATGCATTCAACGTAAGCGCAGCAACAATCAACCAGAGTAACGAAGTTACTAGCTTTCTTCAGATAGTTCCTGTCTCAATACAGAGCGGTGGCAACAGGCTGAACACATATGCTTTCCTCGATAATGGATCAACGATTTCATTCATCGATCAAAGTGTGCAAGAGAAGTTACGGGCCCAAGGCACCGATGTGACGCTCAACATAGCTGGCATACACGGAACGAAGGTTCTGAAGACAAAATGAGTTCCTCTCAAAAAAAGGGACTACACTCAAAGGTGCATTCAATCGAAGCGTTTGCGCACCCGTCAATCTCCTTGGAAACACAAACTACAACTACAGCAAGCTGAAGCAAAGCTTCAACCACTTGAGTGTTTTACCCAACAAAAACTTCAACTTGATGGAAGTTGGCATCATCCTTGGTCAAGATGCTTATGAGGTACAATGCCCATTGGACTTTAAGATAGGAACACGAAGTGAACCTTTCGCCGTTCTAACAGAGCTAGGATGGGTAGTCAGTGGACCCATGACGGGCAAAAGAAGACAAAATGTTTGTCATTTCGCCTTCACTGAAGATGTGAAAGTGGCTGAGAATATCCAAACCTGGTGGGACATAGAAACCTATGCTTCCAAAATCAACGTCGTCAGTCAGTCAAAGAAGGAACTGCATGCACAAAAGGTGCTAGAGAGTACGACAAAGTTTACAGGCGAGCGGTACGAAGTGGGAATGCTGTGGCTCGAACCAGAGCCAAACCTACCGAACAACTACAGCTCGGCCTTGCGTCAGCATTACTCACTGGAGCGAAGAATCCAAAGGGACCCAAACCTGAAAAGTTTGCATCAACAATCAATAGATACAGATATAGAAAAAGCATTCGCAAAGATATTGGACGAGTCCAAAGTGAGCGTCACCTTCGGGAAAAAATTGTTTTTGCCACACCATCCAGTGCTAAACCCGAACAAGCCTGGCAAACTAAGACGTGCATGCAATGAGGCCTCAAAGTACAAAGAAGTAGGCCTAAATGATAAGCTACTAGCAGCACCTGATCTGCTACATGGGTTGATTGGAACAAAATTCAGATTCCGTGAAGGACCAATAGCCCTAACAGCTGACATCGAATCGATGTTTCTACAAGTGCAAGTTCCCGAACAGGATAGAAGTTGATTGAGGTTCTTATGGCGTCCAGGAACTAACACACCTGTTCAGATATACGAATAGTGTCATGTATTTGGAGCTAAAAGTTCTCCAACTTGTGCAAACTATGCTCTCAAGCGAGTGGGACTGGATAACGAAAGGGAGTATCCAATTGCAGCAAAGGCTATACAAAACAACTTCTACATGGACGATTTCATCAAATCAGTAGAAACCTCTGAAGAAGCAATTGGAGTCTTCAATCAACTACAACCTCTTCTCTCGCAACATGGATTTGAATTGAAGAAATGGATAAGCAACAGCGATGCAGTTACCAAAGCAATCCCAGAAGACTTGAAGTCAATCAGCAACACGAAACAAGTCGAAATGGAACCCAACACAGAGGGATCCTCAGTGCTAGGACTACAATGTACCGTTATTGACGACAGTCTTCAAGTATGCAGAGGTACAAACAAGGAAGTTGAAGCACCTATTACCCATAGGAAGGTTTTGTCATTGGTATCTTCAGTGTTCGACTTGATCGGATTGTTTGCTCCGTTCAGTGTTCACATGAGACGACTTCTGAAAGGCATCTAGACTAAGAATGGACAACATTGGGACAACGAAGTGGAACCTAGTGAAGAAGAAAATCCTGAGATTGAAGGAACAACTTCCAATAGTGGCTGAAACAAGCATCGATAGAAGGTACTTCAACAGAGAGAGGGATAAAACCGAATTTCATCTTTTTGCGGACGCATCTGAAGACACGATGTGTGCAGTGGCCTATCGACGTTCACAACCAAAAGAATACTCAGCAGACTTAGCATTTGTCATTGGAAAATGCAGAGGGGAACCGATGAGGCATCTTTCAATACCCCGACTGGAATTGCAATCGGCTGTCATGGCAGTGAGTTTGAAAGAACAGATTGTCAAGGAACATGAAATGCAGATAAGTAGTTGCAGTTTTTGGTCAGACTCAACTACAGTTTTGCAGTGGATGTACAGTTCCCATCGCAAGCAACAAGTGTTTGTGGCCAATCGAGTGGCTGAGATACTAGATACAACCGATGTTTCAATGTGGAAACATGTGAGCGGTATCAACAACCCAGCGGACATTGGCACCAGAGCAATCAACATTGAGGAACACAAGAGAAGTGAGTGGCTCACTGGGCCGGCTTGGTTGAAACGACCAGAAAGCGAGTGGCCTAAGAGCAAGTGAACCTAATCTTTCCATCAGATGAAGAGAATATACCCTCATCAGGCTTCATGATACAGGCTGAAGAAGAGAAAGCTGTTATTCAGTGGGAACGATTCAGTAATTTTAACAGACTAGTAAATGTAGTGGCTAGTGGCATACGTACAGCGAGCATTGAACAAACACAAAACAGCAACACTCGTAGTCAGCAGTGAAGAAAGAGAAAAAGCAAGAGCAACAATCTTCAAACTACTACAGCAAGAAGAATTTGGTGAAGAGATGAAATCTCTGAAAGCTGAAAAGGAAATTCCAAAAGGCAGCAAAATCTTACAATTCTCACCTTTCCTAGATGAAGAAGGACTTATTCGAGCCACAGACAATTGTCTCAATGCAAAAATGAGATTTGTTGCCCGAAGAGGCAACTCAAGTACAATCATCAGTGACAACGGGACAAATTTCGTTGGAGCTGAAAGAGAATTTTCAGAGTACGTTGTGGCATGGAACAAAGAAGGGATCGAAGAACATCTAATTCAACGAGGAATCAGATGGAAGTTCAACCCACCCGCAGCACCCCACTTTGGAGGAGTATGGGAGCGTTTGGTGAGAAGTTGCAAGAAAGCAATGTATGCAGTATTGGAGAACAGATCAGTCACCGAGGACGTTCTTTCAACAACGATGTGCATTGTTGAGCAGACTTTGAATGCGAGACCTTTGACTCCAGTCAGTTCGGATGTTAATGACTTAGAAGCTTTGACCCCCAATCACTTCTTGCTTGGAAACAGGAACGTTTGCTTACCCTACCTACCATGCGCGGAGGAATTTGTTGATCATCGAAAACTATTTCGACGAACTCAAGCCTATGCAAATCTCATATGGGACAGATTTCGGAAAGAGTATCTGCCAACTCTGAATAATCGACAAAAATGGCGATCTACGTCGAATGAAATCCTTAAAGAAGGCGATCTCGTTTGGTTGATCGAAGACAGCGATAAGCCTGGATATTACAACCTAGGTCGAATTACGGAGACCATCGATGGGTCTGACGGTGTGATTCGATCGGCGATAGTTCGAACGAACGACGGAGTGTACAAGAGACCAGTAGTGAAGCTCGCCCCAGTACAAACTGGAAAAGATGTTTTCGCGATGGAAAACAGGGCCGGCGATGTGGAGGCTGAGCTTACTAACTCAATGACCAAATTGAATAGCGCTTCAAGTTCATTTCAAACAATAAAGCTAGAATAGCATGACAAGCGAAATTTAATGCTACATTCTATCGAAGTCATGCGGATTTGTTTATTTTGTTCAACATTTATATTTGGCAACTATTATTAGTACACCATCGTCATTCATGAAGTTAAACTATAGCTCAAACTCGAACTACCTCAGCCACCAGCAAAACAATACTACGACTTAACAGTATTGCATCAGATTCCTTGCGATTGGATTGCGAATCAACCTGTTATTGATACAGAATATTCGACAAAACTTCTACATGGTTAACGAATTTCCCATGACATCAAATTTGCACTGAAAAAGTGACGTTATGGAAAAGTGTTCACATTCTGTCGACATTATTATCTACAACCAATCAACAGTTGAATTTGACATGTAAATCCACGTGACTAGCAGCATAGAAGGAGCTTGAAAAACTACCAAAAATCAGTTGGAATCTGCAATTTTGGTTATATTAAACTGACATACAGTGCGTATTGAAGCACAGTTTCTTGAGCGGTAAATTACTTGTTACTGTGTCTTGTTTCTGTAGATCATATTAGTGATTGTACATTCTTAACTTTAATTTGACTTGTGAAAAGAGAACTAACTTTGATATTCTCAAAACTTTCTTTCTGAGGAACGAAGTTCCTAAGTAAGAGAAACTTTGTGCAAAGCATAAAGTCAATTTTTCCTACTGGCTTTAACGAAGCCTACTCTAGTTCAACATTGGTGTTATTGAAACCAATAGAGAGACTTGCTAATTCTGAATTTTGAAAAATATTATTATTATCAGATTTGCAACTGTAAGATATCCTGTTTTACAACTGCGTACTGCAGCAGGTTGAAACTTTGCATAGTTATAGCCAAGCTAGAGGGCTACAATTTGTACGAACGGGAATTCCTATATTCGGTTTATAACTAGAGTTATTACCGAAAATTCAACAAAATTTTGATTGTTTCAATTTGAATTATTTTGTTATTCTGAGAGAAACAAGTTTGTTATACAGCAAAGCTGAGCAATTATTTATCAAGAATAATTGTGCAACAAGTAATGCAACGGTATTCTACAGCATAGCGGATAATACAGTTCACAAAAGTTAACTGCAAAAACACAATATCCGGACAGATTTGAAACCGCTGAAACGAACTGGGCGGTGTAAAGTTTTCCTTGACTTTGATAGGAGAGCAGCCGTTACAATCCTCTAATAAACTCTAACATTTTGGCCAGAGTTTTTGACAAAAAATTGAATTCAAAATCATCGACATTATTTTTCGTTTTTAAAAATAAAATCAACAACACTGTCTTCAAAATTTTAACAAACTTTTATCTAAGTTTTAGGCAAAAATTCCGGCAAATGTGAATAAAAACAAAGGAATTCACTCTACTTTTCTCAGAAGTTTAAACCTCGATAACTCCCTGTAAAAAAAGAACACAAAAAAATCTTTTTAATTCCATATTCTACGCTGGACGAGCTTTCTAATGATATCCCTCACAACTCTCTACGATGAATGACAAAAAAAACCATTTGAGTATATAGTTCCTCCCCCCTCAAGAAGGGTCGGAACAATAAGCATTTTAAGTTATGTAACTTGCATCTGTAATTCAGGCCAAAAAATACGAAAACCTTCTACTTTGTTTTAGCTCGGCTCACCAAAACCAAACTAAAATAGTTGTCATTTATCCTACGTACAGAGGTTTCCATTGATGGTCTTGACTAATGTATTGATATACAGCATAATGAGTAACCCAGCATTGATATACTGGTCAAACAAGCCTTGAGGCACACCATACATATCTTTAAGGATCATCCAGTCAGAATTCTACCCGTCATTTAAATGCAACTAATCAAAAACGTACATAAGAAGGTACGTCGAATTTACCTACATTCTATTAAACTCGAACAACTTTTATTTTTCAACTTAATGTCCAGCAGAATTCCTTCGGGCCAAATTTATTTTCTAGGTAACTCTGCAAGTTTTACTTGCAACTTACCGGTAGAGTTAATGTTTTAATGGTGAAATTCTTGCGATGGGTTTACATGGTAGATATCAAGTAAATTCTTTAGAGTGGGGTTTAATGCAAATTGCTTCAGGCTGTAAGAGAAATAAATTACTTGTTGCAAATTCTCGATAATTTGTTCTGCATTTTATAATCAATTTACCTGCATTTTTTAATTATGGAGGAAATGTGTGACTGTGATTAACGTGGTTTTTGTCATCCTGACAAATTTCATTGCATTGGTATGAACCAAATATTTTCTTATCATTATTTTATGGAATCTTCGTCAAAATGCAAGTCCCCTTCTGTGTAAGTTTGTCTAGATATATCTCCTGTAGACATACAAAAGAAGTCAAATTTGTTGTTTACAAAATAGTTCAAAAATAGTTCATTTTTGATTTTAGTGGAAGTCACAGAACAGAACAAATTGATTGCCAAAAGCATTTCTTTCAGTATCAGGTAAAGTGAATTCCATTCAATACCAATCCCCCCCCCATGTAATCGTTAAAACATATGATCGTTAAAATGCCAAAATGGGGCTATAATTATGTGGCGAACGATGATAAGAAAGAGCGATCCCTCCATACTATATACCTTCGGTAATGGCGTGTGTCCGTCTCACGCTTTAGTCCGACTATGATTGAGGGAGGGAGGGGATTTTGGGGCAAAATAGATGTCCTGCCCGACGAAACTGAACGACGAAACTCGGTTCTTTCGCATTATAGAGACGTCCCATTTTAGTGGACCTATAAAGTATAACACCTCCCTTGTCGGCCTTTAATGCCTTTAATTCGTGGGGGGCCTATAATGGTATACTGTGGAAGACCCGAAAAACAATAATGAGAATAGGGTGCATGCGTTTCCCCTCATGCAAGATTAACCATTTGTTTAACCATCCATGAGAATTTGTTATCAAAAATAGAAAATTCGGACAGTGGTTATTTCTTTATTATTACAGGTCGGTGTTATCTGTTTTAGGCTATTCTCTCTTTCTGTGGTCCGACACACTTGCGGTAGTTAATAATGAAGCTGACCACATATACCATTCCATGGGCTGTGATACTAAGTATCTCTTTTGCAGACGTCATTAGCTTGAGGAATTACAAGAGGTCATTGTCTTCGGCTTTTGGAGCCAAGCAACGAATTGTTGTTAGAAGACCGTTTCAACAGCGAGGTATTATTTTTTAAACTTGATCAAAACAAACAGGCTTACTTACTAATCATAAATTTAATATTTATTTTGAAAGAAGTGCTTCCCCAATTTTGGCACTGTTTCATACCCCCCCCCCCCAAATTTATCAGGAGCCCAATTTTATGTCTGGAAGCTATGTAAACCGTCTTACTTAACCTTTAGAAAACCAAAGGCGTAATAAAGCGTTAACAGATAATTGGATGAAAGGTAAAATATAGTTTTGATTGTTTTGTTTTTCGCTTTTAAAATTCTTCGGGTTTCGCTGATTCTTCAGGTACAATCTTACTTTTCGCTCTAGGAAGTATTTCCCAACGCAATGTAATAATGGATGCAATTAAATCGGGTCTTCAGCACGGAGTGGATGAAGTTCAAGAGGAGGTCAATCATCACATGCCATCCGCGCATCAAATCGAAACTAAGTTGCTACGCACAAAAAGAAATCAAGATGATATTCAGAATGGAATTCCTTTAATAAGGCAAATATCTCGAACAAGGAAATTTGGGTTTTGCTGGCGAATCTGTAAAAATTTGGGGGTCTTTCCCATTATAGCCCCCCCCCCCCCATGAAATTATAGCCCCCCATTATGGTATAATTACCATGTTTGGGGGGGGGGGGCTATAGGTTATCTGACCACTAAGCTGGGGGGGGGGGGGGGGGGCTATAATGAGAAAGACCCAAATTTGGAACAAAATGGCGCACAAATTATACTGAAATTGAACAACTTTTTTTTTCTATCGATTTAAGAGACGTGAGTCAGCGCTACCCGTGGTCATAGAAATTGTTTGAATCTCACGATTATTTTGTGCTGTGATGTAAAAGTTATTAAGTTATGCCTTTTAAAACCAAAATTTGGAAAAAAGTAAGAAAACACACAGTCCCTGATGCAACAGATCAGAATGCTACAAAAAAGTAAAAGCTATAGAAATTCTATATTATAGTATTGTTTTGATTTCAAAAATTTGTGCAATTCTTTTTTGAACTTGCTATTTTCCCTATCTCTTTTAAGCTTTTTGGGGACATTTGTTGCAAAGATTAACTTTATTTCAAATCTGCTCAGATATACTCATTCGAGATATTCATTCAGAAAAAGCGATGGCACGAATGTCAACAATGCAAAAGCCCAGTTCAGAAGACAAATGAGAAGTAGAGTCGCAAAAAGAGGCGAACAATTTTCAAAACGACTTATTGGTATATATACTGAAGGAGTAGTACCCGACTATGAGGAAGACGCCAAGGATGAAAAATCTTCCGAGACGGCAGAAGATGAAATTGAAAATGAAATTAATGATGAAATACCCGATAATGAAAAGGATAATGTTAAGGGAAAAGCAATACCTGATAAAAAAGTTTCAACAGAGAGCAAATCTACCCAGACGGGAGATGAAATTGAAAACGAAAAAATTAACGACGAAATTCCCGATAATGAAAAGGAAAACGATAAGGGAAAAGCATTACCTGATAAAAAAATTTCCACAGAGACTAAATCTACCCAGACGGGAGAAGATGAAATTGAAAACGAAAAAATTAACGACGAAATACCCGATAATGAAAAGGATAATGTTAGGGGAAAAGCATTACCCGATACGGAGGAAATTTCCACAGAGAGCAAATCTACCGAGACGGAAGAAGATGAAGTTGAAAATGAAAGAATTAACAGCGAAACCGAACAGGGATGACGATACATAAGAAAACATTTATTTTTCACCGAATGAGTTATCATTGAGTCCATTTAGATACCCTCAATATACACAAAAGTAAGCTCCTTGCTAGGGTCTAAGCAGATACAACTTTCGGGAAATAGATCAGTACTGAACCAGCATCATTTGATTCTTGCAAGCCGATTGTGCTAACCACTATCTCGAACTCATTTTGTCGTTCTTTTTTGTCTTCCAAAGCTTTATTTTTCTAGCCAAATATGCGCTGAACAAGTAGAGCTCCTTGTCAAATTTATCTTCAGCACAATTTACATCCTGAGGTTATCATTAAAGGTGATTATTAAAGCTTTATTGCTACTTTTGTTTAAAGGAACCATTAATTGAGCTGGCGTGTTAAACGAATGATAGTCCCATCTTTTTCGTGAGTTCATTTCCAGACTATCGGGCGTTCAAAACAAACGGTTGTTATATAGCACGTTACTATGTAAGAAAATAGCACGTGCGCCTGGGGGTTATAAAAAATATATGCTCACTAAGCTGGGAGGGGGGGACAGAATAGATCCAACCCCAAAAATACACAAAAGTAGGCTCCTTGCTAGGGTTTAAGCAGACACAACTTTCGGGAAATAGATCAGTACTGAAACAGCATCATTTGATTCTTGCAAGCCGATTGTGCTAACCACTATCTCGAACTCAATCTGTCGTTCATTTTTTTGTCGTTCAAAGCTTTATTTTTCTAACCAAGTATGTGCTGAACAAGTAGAGCTCCTTGTTAAATTTATCTTCAGCACTATCTACATCCTGAGGTTATCATCTCGCGGTCTTCTTACACTTGTTTACTTTAAGTAACTAAAACAATAATTAATGGGAAAAAAACCGAATGGTCAAAATTGAGAAGTCCATCATTGAAAATATTCGTTGCTGATTTAAGGTTCCTTGGTAGAATTGATTCAGCTTTTTATTAAGCTTGACCCCCGTAATTTTTTTCTTATTTGATAAAAAATGAAAATAATATTTTTTAAAAAAAAGTAACACCGAAGCATTAGAAAAGCAATAATCTAGGATCTCTTCTGTCTCGGCCCTCAGTGTTTTTTTATGATCCCCAGTTACAAATTATACGTCCTTACGATGCAGAGGTATACCCAAATTATCACGGGCAGATATGCCCGATGTGTGTATCTCGTGTTCGTTTCTACTATGTTAATACATTGAAAGTGGTACAATATTGCGGAAAATAGCTACTTTAGCAGAAACCGGCAAAAAGGAAGGGATTATTGTATCCCGTGTTCGCAAAAGTGTCCTAAATTTAGCCGCGAAATACAAGTACAAACTTATTAACCTATTTTTCGTGCGAGTTGTATCACGCAACCGCTAATTTACAGATCAATTTTTCGCACGCAATGTAGCTCGATTTTGCATGTAATCCGCAATTAAGCCTAATTTAATGCGCTTTGAGCATAAAAGTGATTATTAAAGCTTTATTACTACTTTTCTTAAAAGGAACCATTAATTGAGCTGGCGTGTTAAACGAATGATAGTCCCATCATTTTCGTGAGTTCATTTCCAGACTATCGGGCGTTCAAAACAAACGGTTGTTATATAGCACGTTACTATGTAAGAAAATAGCACGTTCGCCTGGGGGTCATAAAAATTATATGCTCACTAAGCTGAGAGGGGGGGGGGGGACAGAATAGATCCATCCCTAAATATACACAAAAATAGGATCCTTGCTAGGGTTTAAGCAGATACAACTTTCGGGAAATAGATCAGTACTGAACCAGAATCATTTGATTCTTGCAAGCCGATTTTTGCCGTTCAAAGCTTCATTTTTCTAACCAAGTATGCGCTGAACAAGTAGAGCTCCTTGTCAAATTTATCTTCTGCACTATCTACATCCTGAGGTTATTATCTCGCGGCCTTCTTACACTTGTTTACTTTAAATAACTAAAACAATAATTAATAGGAAAAAAAAACCGAATGGTCAAAATTGAGAAGTCCATCATTGAAAATATTTGTTGCTGATTTAAGGTTCCTTCCACTGTGTTTTGAAATTGTAGAAAGAGGTCTGTCTACGGTATTCTGTATGCGATGTTACTTTGATATTATTGATGCTTTTTATCTGTTTTTTTTTGAGGATCGCGTTGTCATCTTGACATGACTGGTCCCCGGCTCCTCGGGTTTATCTGTGCTTCATCTGAATCGTCTCATCTTCGGTACTCTCAATCTCAATTCTTTTCCTTAACAATAGTTGTTTGGACTTGACTGTTTAGACTTTGTGGGTGTGGGTTTTCCCGAGTTATTGTTAATTTGTGGTCTACATATGAAAATTATCTCGACTGACTTTTCTTTTGTAATTCTGCTTTTGTGGTAATTGTTTTTTTTCACCAGTTTTTACGTTATGGGTTTCGCGTCTTCTGCTAGCGTACTAGAGTAGCGGAGTGATACGTTGCTTTCGGTAATGAAATTTTCAAAATCACTATTTTATAGAGTTACTTCCGAATGATCTGCCTCAAAATTGTTGATGTTTTAGCTGTTGATTTGATCTTTGTTCCGGACATTAGTACTCCAAGCAATCCGTCTAAACAGTCCTTCCACCGTTTCTTAAGGTCTATTTTCCTTTCGATTAAATATGCGCGCTGAAGAATCCTTTCGAGGTACTGGTTGGTTTTTGTCTGACAGAAACAGGAAGCTGTTTTCGAGCGAGGTAATTTTTCACATCTGTCTCCAGCGTCTGTGATCAATGCGGTTTTGTTAGTTTTGTACTTGTTTGTCACTACGATACTTGATATTTTTCATTCTTTTGTCTGATAGGAGTTGTCCGTGATGCACGTTGTCATTTTCTAAACACATTTTCTAAAAGTGGCGTTTTGAGTGTTTAACACGTTTGTGATTCAGTGCCTATAAGGTTGATTCTAGGAACTCAACGACCAAATATTCTCACAAAATATTATGGTATATTACTTGATTTTCTCTTCATCATTTTTGGTTCGTAGACAACTACTTACTCAATCTGTCAATCGTGATTAAAAATTAGAATGCTCGCTCCCGATTATCAAGTATAGGTCTATAATAATAAATTGTTTACGGATTACGCATGATACAAAAGGGCATTTGCATAATTTATTTTTTTCAAATGTCACATGCCCTCTGAAAGGACACCATTGACACCTATGGATCGTTTTCAGGCGCCTTTGTGAGGAAAATAAACAAAAGAGTTTGTTGGGTTTATGCAAGGAAAAGGACTTACTATGTGTCTAAAAAAAGTTTCAACTAAAACCAAAACACAATTGTTGAAGTTAAGCGGCAGTATACAGCTTAAAAATATCGATGGCTTCAATCAGCCAAAAATATAGTTTTTTATGTCTAAAGGTCCAATAACATTGTTTTTGAGGAAACTTTTGGCAAAAATTTTAGCATGTTTTTCTTTCATTTTTCTCAGTCTTTTGATAAACGTAGGATCTAAACCTAGCAAGCAGTTGCATAGTTTTCTCAACCTTACTGTGATTGAGCAGTTACTTAGTTTAGGGCAACTAACTTTAAGTTGTTTTTTGTTGTAGATGTTGTTCTCTTCGCGTATTTTTGTGGTTGACTCAATTTTTTTCTTAAAAAAGATTATTCTCAGCAGTCTGTTTACTTTGTTATCAATAGGCGGTAGAATACTATTTGTCGTCGACCCATAAGCTAGGACTCCGAACTGTATGATTGGCTGTACATATATCTTATAGACTCTTATCATATGCGATACTTTTAGGAATTTTCTCAGACGATAAAACATAGCAGTGAACTGGTTCAGTTTTTTCTAGATAATATTGCTATGTTCGGAAAAGTTCAAGCGGTGATCTGGAATGATGCTTAAATACTTGAAACTTTTCAAATTTTCTATTTTTTCCGCGCAAAGTGAGAAGCCGTCTTCACTGGCTTTCTTTTGTCTGAAAGACATTGTCTTTGTTTTTTTTTGATATTTAGTGTGAGCTTATTTTGCTCTAGTCAGTGTGTAACATTGTTCAAAGCCAATTGATACTTGCTATCTATTGTTTTTGGAGTTCCAATGGTTTTTATAGCGGTATCGTCGGCAAAAAGATAATCTGTACTGTTTTCATGTTTACATGAATTGTCATTTATATAAAGAATGAACCTTGCGGTACTCCAAACGACACTTCTCTAGATTTTGAAGTTTTTCTATTCACTTTTACCACCTGTGTTCTATCGTGCAGAAATGAAGCTATTATGCTCAAAGTTTTACCCCTCAAACCATAATCTGAACATTTCTCTAGGAGAATGCGATGGTCGACAGTATCAAATGCTTTTTTCAAGTCCAGAAAAGTAACCTTGATTTCATTTGCTTTACTTTAATTACTCTGATAAACTCTAACAAGGAAACAATTGCGTCGGTAGTGTTGTGGTTCGATCTAAACCCAAATTGATTGACTTTTTTTATCTTGAAATTTTCTCTATAATTTTTAATTCTATCGAAAATTAGGAATTTAAATATTTTGCCAATGTTAGGTAAAAATGAGATCGGTCTGTAATTCATTGGTCTGCTCTTGTCTCCTTCTTTATGGAGTGGTATTATGGATGCTATTTTAAAAGACTTTGGAAAATTTCCCTCCTAAAAGCATTCGTTGAAACGCATCGTCAGAACCGGCGAAACACTTGCCGATACAGCTTTTATATACACGTAGTTCAAATTATAGCAATATGTGCTGTACTTTTTCTTAGTCTTAGCGATAGCGGCAGTATTTTCTTATTCATCAATTGTCCTGAAAAACATATAATTTATTTGTTTTGCTCTCTGTGTCAGTTTTGGTGAAGAAAATTTTTCGGCTAAGTTTGCTCGTATTGTAGCAAAAAAATTATCGAATTTATCAAGATCATCAACAGCGTTCTATTCTACTGTTTTTTCATCTCCATAGATGTTGACTTCTGCGTTAACAAACTGAAAAAATTTCCTGTTTCTGTTTCCAGCTTCTCTCATTATTTGCTTTTCATAAAATTCTAACATCTTTCCTCTTATTTTTTTTCCTCAACAATTTGGATTGCTTTTTTTGCGCTTCTTTATCACTTTGAGATTTTGTTGTTAAGTAACGCTTCCGGAGTTGGCTTTTTCAGCTGAGCATTTTTTTACTTTTCTGTCAATCCAGCCTCGTTTTGATGGCTTTAGAGGCAAATAATTATAGAATGCCTCAACCAGTTTCTCATGTACGGTCTCTGCACACAGGTTAGTATCACCTGTTAATAAATGGCCGCTCACTGATTCAAATTTTTTCTGGAGAGAACAGTTGGGCTCGACAAGGAGATGATCATCGTCTAGTTAATTCCAGTTTCTTCTCAGTATTAGAACACTTTCAGAACTTTTCTCTCTTTTTACAAGCTCTAGTCCTACCGTGTAATGGTTGCTGATTTTGGTTTTCTCAACAAAACTTTCTTATTTAAAATTTGTAAAAAAACATCAATACAAGTTTTTGTCCTAATTGTTCCGCGCGTTGCAGTTTAAGGGTCTACAAGAGGCAAAGCATTCATTTCCATCTGGTTAATTATTAGGGTCGATTTTACCGATTTCATCAATAAAAATTAACATTTAGGTCCCCACACACGATATGTAGAGTACTGGGTGTTATACTTATTTGATCAATATAGGAAGAAAGTTTTTCAAAGGTTTCTGCTTTTGTTGCATTGAGCGGAATGTATACGCCAGTCCTTAAGTGTTTTTTATCAAAAAATTTAATCTCCAAACTAATAGCTTGCTGACTGTTTGTATCAACTGATGCAATTCTTTTCTTTGTCGCTATTTTGTGTACAAAAATACCAACAACAACTCTTCTTTTCCTTCTGTTGGATGTTTCCATCTTGAGGTAGATCTGTAGAGAAAAACAATTGCTTTCAAAGCTATTTTTTAACCAAGTTTCATTGAGGCAGAATGCCACTGATTCAACCTCTGTTTGACCAACAAAAACTTTGAATTCGTCAAAGTTTTATGTTAAAGAGCGTATGTTTTGAAGAAGTATCAACTCCTTTGCCGTTTTACCTGAACTGTCCTTGTTTTCCAAAACCTCCATAAATTCTTTTGTCTGCGTTTTTTGCATTATGCTTTACTGGTTTTTATTAGCATCTCATCCTAAGAGCGCATGAAAGTTAAAAAACAACAAAACAAAACAAAAAAAACAAAACCAAATAAAAAATGAACTTTATGAAATTGCCAGAAAATATATCTGAAACAAAGTTTTGAAAAATGTTGCTTAGTTCCTACCAAATGTATTTATCTTGCCGTGTGAAATCAAGTGATTTTTGAACAGAGAAAAAAATGGAAAGTCCACTGAAATCAATCAAAACTAAATGTTGAGATAGTGTAGTAAGTTTGTATCTTCTAGTAGGGAGCAGAGCTCCTCTATTCTCTACCGAAGAAGTGGCGTTTGTTTTGTGGCGATAGTTTTTTGATGCTGTTGAGGTCAGTCGCTTGTCTTTTTTTAGACGGCATCTAAGTTGTCTAACTCTTCAACTTCTTGTACTTTGACAAACTTAGTTTTTTCGTTTCCATCATGAACCAAAACTGAGACAACACAATTGTTGCTGCTCGTAATCATGTCTCGCTTGTGTGCCTCGTTACGTATTTCCTGTTCACATTCAGGCAGCGACTCGTACATGTATATATTTAGCTTGTTCATAAAGTTTTTTTATTTCGTAGACTCCTGCGTTTCTTGTACACATAAATTTTGTCTTGGTAGAATATGAATTTACAGATAACAGTGGAAGTTGTTTTGGCATTGTTACCGCGTAATAGGTGGCAAGTTTTTTTCCGATTATAATCTGTTTTCAATCCAAGAAAATTTTGAAAAAATTTCAAAGTGTCTCGGGTGACGTCTGCACCATTCCTTGCTTCAAATGGGGGATTGGAAATAAGCACACAATCTTTCCTGGAATACCGTTCCTGAGAACGCAGGCGATCGTTTATATTTTTTTGATTTTCCCGCAGTTTAGCAATTTCTTGTTCTTGTTGTTCGGTTTTTGAGCGCAAAAAACGAACCTCCTTGGTTAATTCGCTCACCTTTTGGGAATTGCTACTCACGAGACCCTCATCGCAGTTTGAAGATGTTGCTTCTATCTGCACCACAGCCACGGACAAATAGGAAGAAAGAAAAAAACAATTAAATACAGTAAATTGCAATGATGATGTAATCTAGTTAAGGATATTGTTCAAATCGATGTTCTTTTGTAGGCTTCTGCTAAAAAAAAAAACGCGTGTTTTTAGAACATAAATGTGAAGGTCAAAACCGACTGAATTGCGCTCGTATTCTAGCAAAGTCTAGTTGATCTTCTTCATTTAGTTCGTTGGATTTTATCAAAGGAGTAAATTTGTTTTCAGTCTATTACCTGTTTTATGTACGGCCAACGCGTTTGATGAAATATCGGTCATTCACCAGCTGCATGGATGCGAGGCGTGAATTGTTTCGTTCCTTGCGTCCTTCAAAATCTTCGGAATAACCACTTTGTCATCGATACATAAACAACCAATGCCATCGTGTAAAAATGTCCGATAAGAATTGGTCTATTTAATCTAACTTCTGCATCTCTATTCATCATAAGCAACTACGAAATTGCGTATTTCCTTTGATATCGCTTGTTTTTGCAGTAACTAAAACAAATTACTTCAAAAAAGTAGGAAAAACAAGTTACTCTAACAAATTGTTGTTAAGGACACGATCTAGTATATCTATGTTTGTCTATGTTCCTCTCACTGGTGTCAGGATGAACTTTTGTTTCTTTTTGAGGTGTCGATAAAGTAAACGGCAAAAGGGAGTTAGAGTTGTTTGTGCCTTTGTCTTGCACGTTATTGCGTTTAAGTTGCCGTGATTTGGCGTATCGTTTTACATAAAAGGCACAAGGCATTCGCGTTTCTGATTTATTTGTGATTTTTTGCATTTATATTTGCAATAAGTTATGCGCGCTGTTCGTTCGAACGACAATTCCTTTGCCTTTTTAATCATGTTTTAATTAGCTACCACAAATTCTACGTTATACTTTTTGATACTCTTTTCAACCCGGGCCGAGGTGTCAACGCTAAAAAACGCAAAATTATGTAAGATTGGCGTTGAATGCGTAGAATTTATGTAAGATCTACGCTTGAGCGTAGATCTTACATAAATTCAACACATTCAACGCTAATATTACATAATTTTGCGTTGAATTTTGGCGTAGATCTTACATATTTAGCGTTGAATTTTAGCGTAGATCTTACATATTTAGCGTTGAATTTAGCGTAGATCTTACATAAATTCAACGCATTCAACGCTTATCTTACATAATTTTGCGTTGAATTTTGGCGTAGATCTTACATATTTAGCGTTGAATTTTAGCGGAAATCTTACATAAATTCAACGCATTTAACGCTAATCTTACATAATTTTGCGTTGAATTTTGGCGTAGATCTTACATATTTAGCGTTGAATTTTAGCGTAGATCTTACATATTTAGCGTTGAATTTTGCGTAGATCTTACATAAATTCAACGCATTCAACGCTAATTTTACATAATTTTGTGTTGAATTTTGGCGTAGATCGTACATATTTAGCGTTGAATTTAGCGTAGATCTTACATAAATTCAACGCATTCAACGCTAATCTTACATAATTTTGCGTTGAATTTTGGCGTAGATCTTACATATTTAGCGTTGAGTTTTAGCGTAGATCTTACATATTTAGCGTTGAATTTAGCGTAGATCTTACATAAATTCAACTCATTCAACGCCAATCTTACATATTTTGCGTTGAAATTTGGCGTAGATCTTACATATTAAGCGTTGAATTTAGCGTAGATCTTACCTAATTTCAACTCATTCAACGCCAATCTTACATATTTTGAGTTGAAATTTGGCGTAGATCTTACATATTTAGCGTTGAGTTTTAGCGTAGATCTTACATATTTAGCGTTGAATTTAGCGTAGATCTTACATATTTAGCGTTGAATTTAGCGTAGATCTTACATAAATTCAACGCATTCAACGCTTATCTTACATAATTTTGTGTTGAATTTTGGCGTAGATCGTACATATTTAGCGTTGAATTTTAGCGTAGATCTTACATATTAAGCGTTGAATTTAGCGTAGATCTTACATAAATTCAACGCATTCAACGCTAATCTTACATAATTTTATAGTGCAAAATCCTTTTCAGATCATTTTAAGATTTCAAAATTTTTTCAATTTTTTTTTTCGAAAAATTAATTTTTTCATTATTTCGAAGCCTATACTCAAAAAGTGAGTAACAAGAAGTCAGAAAAAATCTTTTTTAGTGCTCTTTTACAGTGCGAAATCCAATTCAGACCATTTGATGATTTCAATTTTTTTTCGAAAAATTAATTTTTTCACTGTTTCGACCCCTATACTGCACAATTGAGAAAAATGAAGTCAGCAATAAATAACCAATTGCTCTCTTACGGTGCAAAAACCATTTCAGACCGTTTTAAGAATTCAAATTTTTTCCAAAACTTAAAAAAAATTTAAGTTTTTTACCTGGACTTCTCACATAATAATGCGTCGAATACGTTGAAATTATGTAAGATCTAGGCTAAATTCAATGCAAAATATGTAAGATCTACGCTAAAATCAACGCAAAATACGTAAGATCTACGCTAAGTTCAACGCAAAGTATGTAAGATCTACGCTTTATGAGGATTGCGGCTCTTACGATAACCAAGGTACGGTGGCGCAATGGTAGTAGAGGCGACAAGTAAACAGGAGGTCAGTGGTTCGAGTCCCATATCCAGACTTCTACGCGTTGATTTTTTGTAAGATCAACGCTAAATTCAACGCAAAAATATGTAAGATCTACGCTAAATTCAACGCTAATTATGTAAGATCTACGCTAAATTCAACGCTAATTATGTAAGATCTACGCTAAATTCAACGCTAATTTTGTAAGATCTACGCTAAATTCAACGCTAATTATGTAAGATCTACGCTAAATTCTACGCTAAATATGTAAGATCTACGCTAAATTCAACGCTAAATATGTAAGATCAGCGGCAACTAGCGTTGACAAGTCTGAAAATTCACCGCCATTTTTTACATAATTTTGCGTTTAATGCGTTGAATTTTTGTCTTTAAATTCAACGCATTCAACGCAAAATTATGTAAGAAAATTGCGGTGAATTTTCCGAATTGTCAACGCTAGTTGCCGCTGATCTTACATAGTTTTGGCCACATTCCTCGGCCCGGGAATGCATTTACCGGATTTCGTGACATGTAATCAACCAGACTCGTATTGGAAGCAGTCGTATGTTGAGCTTGTCTGTCCAACTTTTAAAACGAATGAGCTTGTCTATCCAACGGGTTAATCTGCTCTGGTATGATGTGTTGGCCTTATTTTGCTTTAGAATTGAGAGTAAAGCACAATGATCAGTAACGGCTGTAAATGGTTTGCAGTAGAGTTAGTGTTTGAAAGTTTTTTTTTAACACAAACGGTGCCTAGCATCTCAAGATCGTTTAAACTGTATTTTTCCTCAGAACTTTTCCACAAACGCAATGGGTATGAAAAAGCCTCCGCCCGTTGTGAGCTGCTGCTTAAGTTCAGGTCCTACTCATTTAAAGAGACGTTTAGCCTGACTCTGTTTTT
>NW_027453561.1:0-60733 GCF_964194025.1 Convolutriloba macropyga | reverse complement strand
AGCATTAGCCAGGATAGGATGTGTTCATAGCCATCGCTCGTCCTAAAAAACTTTTGATTTAATAAAAAAACTAATATTTTTATTTAAATTTTGCAAACCGGGATATTCTTGCTATTCACATACTGGATTGAATTGATCTATGATTCAGAATATTGAAAGCATTGAAATCTTTAAACGTCCGTTAACTACGAGTTCATTGAGGAAAAGAACAATGAGTTCAAAATAAATTGTCTCTTTTCAAATCGATTCGAAGCATGACACGTTATGCCCTAAAAAACGAGTAAAGCAAAAAACTAAAGAGTCAACAACTCTTCTAGTTCAGCTATATGGAAAACCCAGGCAAACAGTGACTGGTGAATAGTTCATACAAAACGGAAATTAATTGTTGTGCGTAAAAGGACAAAAATTGTCCCCGTTAGTTGGGGTTGAGAGGGCTTACAAAAAAGATTGCGATCATTTTATGCAACAAGGAGGCTTGGTAATGTGAACACATGATGTTCACATTCCTCTAATTTGGTCCCAACCAAACGTTGATCAAATTTTTGCAACTAGAGGACTGACGATGAACTTTTAAAAAATGAGATGATTCGAGAAAACGTACACCCAATTTTTTGAAAACAGTGAGAGTAATCAAAAAGACCAGTGGCAATCTATAACCAAAACTGATACAAAATTATGCAAAAAAACTTTTAAGTCCAACACAGAGGTGGCGTCAAAGTCATTCAAACGTTAAAATTAACATGAAAACGTTTAGATTGTTAGATCCAAATATATTAGCAACAATCAGCAACTTATAATCCAGTAAACTAACACAATTCAACATTTTGGAACGTTCACATATTTCATGCAATGACAGAAAGCTCTTCCTGGAGATATCTTTGTTAAAAAGAATTCAAAAAATTCAATTTTTAATCTTTATCAGGAAAAGACGAAGGAAACAGATGAAAATTCATTGAGAAAAAATCTCCAAATAAAACACAGAAAATAATCAACGATTTCAATAATAAATATAAGTCCGAAATAATATAAATGCAAATCCAAACCAAAATCTGAAAGCTGCATATAGTCGGCTGCAATCAAAAATTGAATGTAAAAGTATCAGAAACAGTGGGCACCTTCCTACTTTTGGAAGCTGAAAATCAAACAAAAATTTCAATTGTTTCCGTTTTCTACAATCTTTTGACATTTTTGTGGCCTTGGAGTTTTGTTTCCACTCTTTAATTTTGGCAAGGGAATGGCTATTTTATGTTATTTTACTTAACCTGCGATCCAGAATGTTGCAAGGCACACGTTTTTCTACTTCAATTTTTTGTTTGATTTTCAACTTCCAAAAGTAGGAAGGTGCCCACTGTTTCTGATACTTTTACATTCAATTTTTGATTGCAGCCGACTATATGCAGCTTTCAGATTTTGGTTTGGATTTGCAATTATTTTATTTCGGACTTATATTTATAATTGAAATCGTTGATTGTTTTCTGTGTTTTATTTGGAGATTTTTGCTCAATGAATTAACATCTGTTTCCTTCGTCTCTTCCTGATAAAGATTAAAATTTGAATTTTTTGAATTCTTTTTAACAAAGATATCTCCAGGAAGAGCTTTCTGTCATTGCATGAAATATGTGAACGTTCCAAAATGTTGAATTGTGTTAGTTTACTGGATTATAAGTTGCTGATTGTTGCTAATATATTTGGATCTAACAATCTAAACGTTTTCATGTTAATTTTAACGTTTGAATGACTTTGACGCCACCTCTGTGTTGGACTTAAAAGTTTTTTTGCATAATTTTGTATCAGTTTTGGTTATAGATTGCCACTGGTCTTTTTGATTACTCTCACTGTTTTCAAAAAATTGGGTGTACGTTTTCTCGAATCATCTCATTTTTTAAAAGTTCATCGTCAGTCCTCTAGTTGCAAAAAATTGATCAAAGTTTGGTTGGGACCAAAATAGAGGAATGTGAACATCATGTGTTCACATTACCAAGCCTCCTTGTTGCATAAAATGATCGCAATCTATTTTGTAAGCCCTCTCAACCCCAACTAACAGGGCCAATTTTGTCCTTTTACGCACAGCAATTAATTCCGTTTTGTATGAACTAACTACCAGTTACTGTTTGCCTGGGTTTTCCATATAACTGAACTAGAAGAGTTGTTGACTCTAGTTTTTTGCTTTACTCTTTTTTTAGGGCATAATGTGTAATGCTTCGAATCGATTTGAAAAGAGACGTTTTATTTTGAACTCATTGTTCTTTTCCTCAATGAACTGGTAGTAAATGGACGTTTAAAGATTTCAATGCATTCAATATTCTGAATCATAGCTCAATTCAATCCAGTATGTGAATAGCAAGAAAATCCCGGTTTGCAAAATTTAAATAAAAATATTAGTTTTTTTATTAAATCAAAAGTCTTTAGGACGAGCGATGGTTATGAACACATCCTATCCTGGCTAATGCTGAAACGAAGCGGTTCCTCGAATTCAAGGACATATTGTCGGCTTTTGGTATTACAGACGCGGGAGTCTACGATCCTATGTTCACCATCAAGGTATGCTACTCTTTTCGAATCTTTTATTCCCCACCCCAGAGCTTAGTGGGGGTGCTTCTGTTGAGTGCTATTTCGCGTGCATGATTTATATTGTGTTGCCATATTTGCTACACTTAGTTGGGGTGTATAACTTATGGGGAGATCATAATAACTCGTGTAATAACTCGTGTAGATCATAATTGTTCATCAGTTATGCGTTTGTGAGATTTCAGGCAATGGCTGAGGATGGTAAAATTCTGAAGTTTTTGGACAAAAAATTTAATCCTAGTTAAAACTGCAAGACATATTTTTCGGCAAATGGTTTTGTAGCACTTTTCTTGAAAGTGGATTGTGGTATTTTGTTTTACAGTACACGACATTTGTTTTATTTCGATCACCTATGTGTAAGGTTCATCAGTAATCTAACAAAACAGCATATAGCTCTAATGGTACTCTAATGACTTTGCCGTCGTCTAAGAGCAGTATTCCATGTGTACAAAAAAATTGAAAAAGTTCACATCAAAACTTGGCTACTTTAGTTAAGGGTAATATCCCGTACTTAACGCCAAGTCAATATCAGTACTGGGCAAGTCTAATTCCCAGTCTAGGTATCAATACTGATTCAGAGCTATGATCATAACACATTTAAGACTTGTCAGACTTGGCAAGTGTAAGCCAAGTGCGAATAAAAAGTTCCGTACGGGCATCGTACCACCGATCTACTTCTCTCTAGATGGTTGTTCTCCCTACTGTTCCACCAAAACTGTTGAAATCCAGTCTTTTGAGCCGTTAAAATACGCTTGAAAGAAGCAAAGTTCGAGCAAGAATGCGAGCAAATCATATATATTAAATGGGAGGCTTGCATTTACAATTGCCCTGTACTGATTTATACTTGGAGTTCGGTACGGGATTCTTGTCATTCATATACTTTTGGAGTGATATTGTTAACTTCCACTGTTTAATTTGGCTCCTTTTGTGGTTGATGCTTCCAAATTCTTCTTCCGGGGAAAAATTTTCTTGAGGGAAAAATAGGTTATTATATCTGTGTAATTCAATAATGATTGAACATTTCTTTACATTTTGTTAAATGTCCAAATATTTAAATCAAAGTTTGTAAAAAAAATCAGATATTAAAAGGAAAGTAACATTAGTTGTTTTGCGATGCCACATTAAATTTAGCCACCAAGAAACTTTTCATCAAAGTAGTATTTTTAGACGTAGCAGAGAGTTGAAGAAAAAAACTAATAAACCAATTGTATTTTCATCCTAGCTGGATTTTAGTATTAGATTAGATGCTTTTCTTATCAAGCATCCAATTTCTGTTTATAGATCTAGAATTTTTTGGAAATATAATGAGATTCTAATGCTTGTAAAATTTGATAATCTAAAAAAGTTTGTACACATGAAAATAGTCGTGTTGTCACTCTTTTTACCTGGCTATTAATTGATCTTTTTTCCTTTATTATAAATACACTTTTTGAAGTCACTTCTTTGCTGAAGTTCTTGCTTTTTGAAAAACTCAGAAAACTGCAGATCAGTTTTCATTAATTCTTTTCTTCTGAGGTCGCCAAAAATGTTCCTGTGGTTAGACATTGCGCTCGGTTCACTATTCAATTCGTACATGCACAAGTATTTCTCCAACTATAACTTTAGTTCGTTCAAAGCTGTTGCTAAAATTGCGACTTTAGGTCGATTAATTTTCTGTACTTTTTCACAAATTTTTGTACTTCAATTTAAAATGGCAGCATTTGGTTTTGGAGCAGTTTTATTTTTCATTTCAAAATATGCTGAATGGAGCTGTTTGCTGCAATCACTGTAGCGAATTTCTTATTTAATTGGATTTTCTTCAAGAAGCGTTGCACTGAATAGTGTAATAGCACTGCAGCGTTTTTGCTATTTTACTTGTATGCACCCACATACACCCACACCTTTTTTGACGATAAACCAACGCTCTCGCCCTGTAAGCTGTCCTGCCTACGTTTAAGCTAGCAAATGCCAACGCCTTGTACGACTTTGTCTATTAAGTTCTTATTTATTCACATCTTGATTTTCAACCTTATTTTTGTGCTTGTTTTATACAACATTATTGACCAGTTTTTCACATTCTAATAATGGACTAAATAGTGTGATAAATCCAACTAGTTTGCAGTCCTCTAATAAGAATATTTTGAGAGCTCTTCAAAAATTAATAGAAAATTTCTACGAAGATTTTGGTGACTTTTTTCGTAGAAAATCGCAATTAAAAGAGCCGGCTTTTATATATAACGGTGAAGCACAAACATTTTCTGTTTTGTAGGTTTTGGAAAGTTCAAACTTTTTTTGTTGAAGAAACTGATTGAATCGGGTCCGATCCGAAACAAAAATTGAGGAAGCATTGTCAGTCTCAGACAGTATTTATCTCAACCATTTGCGTTTTGCTTGAGTATGTGTTGTTTATTCTCAGTGGGCGTCGTTTTAGAAGCTTTGTTTTAAGCATTATGATTTTTGATATTATTATGGATATACGCATTTTGGGAAGTTTCGTTTTCTCTTTAACCGACAATTTATGCTTGAAACGCGAAAAGAATAAACTCGAAAAAGATAAACTACTATATTATTGCTAACTACTAAAACTTTCAACTATATTATTAATAACTGCTAATACTAACTACTATTAAATACTATTTGAAAGCACCAGAGCAGAAATGTTAACAGTAACCTAAAGCCATATAAAAAAGATAATTAATGCTGCTAACAGGTGACAGTTGAAGCGGGCAGTAGAAATTGAAGCAAAGTTTTGAATGGTTTGGTAGGTTGAGCGACGAATCTATCAGCTATGTATCCAATTAATCGAATTAGCAATAGTTAGCACTGAGCAGATTGAAAATTTATCAGTTTCTCTGTTTTTTCTCCAAAACTTGAAACAATCTTGTGCAACTTCTATAATGCCAGACATCCTGAGCAACAGATTGTACAACGCCAGATTTTCTTGAGTCAAATACAGTTCCGACTCAAGAAAATAGCTGATTTTGTTTTTGAAAATGCGTTCAAAGCTGAAGCGTACCCGTATCTAACTCTGAGTGCATTTTAGTACTGGGCTACTATAAATGCAATTCCTCATCATTACTGTATCATAGACTGATTCATGTCACTTTTTTTGACTTGTCAGACTTGCGTTCAGTGTGATTTAACATTGGTCAGACTTGGGCTCAGTGCGAAAATAAAGTTCAGTACGGAGCTCGAACCCACCATCTACCTCTCCCTAGACTTTCGTTCTTCTTCCTGCTCCATCATGACTGTTGGAATTTTGTCTTTTGCGTCTTTAATATACGCTTGAAAGAAGCAAATTTCAAGCGAGAAAGCGCACGAAATAAATTACATGTTAGACTTGCATTTTTAATCGCCCAGTACCGATTTATACTTGCAGCTTGGCACAGGTGCACCAGAACTTCAAACACAAGTGCAATTTTCGATTTTTTACATCTGGATCGCCACATTTTACAATGCCGGATTTTTACATATACAGTGTCAGATTAAAAAGCTGTGGGCATTTTAAAACCTACAAATTGTGTGTTTAAAGCAATATTAGGTGACTCGACCAAGGTCACTTTGCACTTTGATTTGCATCCCGAACCACTACGTAGTTTTCGACGAATGTCAGATTTTTTAGTTGGTTATTCAGAATAGCGTAACCTATGCTTATGCTGCTGCTTGGAGCAAACGACGTTTTGGTTAGCAAAGCTTAGCATGTAAAGAAAGCACAAACACTTCGAATTCAAAATCAACGGATAAGAAACTGATAAGTATGCTCTAACTTTGTTTGCTGTTGTGGAGTTTACTCTGCTAATTGACTATTTTTGATATTTCGATAGCTATATGTTTAATTGTGGGCTCACATATTGAAAAAAAATGTTTTGCCATTTGCCCCCCTCCCATCAGCTTTGTGGTTATGTGACTAATTGCCCCACTCCAACCCATTACGGTAAATATACCATGAGGGGGCTATTTTTGTTGAAAATTGCAAGCTATAGTGAAAAAGACCGAAAATTGTAACCGTAGTTTCTAAATTGCAAAACGAGTCTTTGAATTGCCACCCTGGTAGAGGAAAAAAATGCGAATTGCTGTGAATAAAAAAATATTTACCGCAAATGGCCATCATCGTTGAGCTTACGCTGTTTTTTACGGTGATATATATCGTGCTTACCTCCGACCACTTTCACTGCTCCACCTGTTACTTAATTTTATGATTTTTTTTGAAGTTAAATCAGATTCACTTCACGTTATGAAAACATATGTGATAAAATTTTGCAAGCATCGATGTTTTAAACTGTGAAAATTGTTATTTTCACCGCTTAAGCGGTGAAAAGCAATTTCACGAGTAGCTGTAAAAAAATCACTGCTGAACACCTTAAATCTTACAAAAATGCACCTCATAAAGATTTACAGCAATTTTTAACGGTGAATTGACGTAAGATGTTCGGTTTTTAGCTGTGAAAATTTCATTTTCACAGCGTTCAGTGCTAAAAACCTCAATTCGTCCAGTCATTCGGAGCATTTTCCGCAGTTCTACAATTTTTTTGTTGTTTTTAGCGATGTTAAAACGGCCCTGGCAAGATCTCGAAGCTTTTAAACTCTGATTAGTGTATAGTAAAATTTAGTTTTTATAATTCTGAAAGAATTGTATGCTGTCTGCATATTTTATATATAAAGAGTTTAAAGTGAACGTTTTTTCAAATTAGTGAGCGAGTTAAAAGGTCAAAGTTTAAATTAAAAATGGGGAAAAAGCTGATGAAATGTGGCCACAGGAAAAAGCATTGGGTTTAATTAGCCAAATAATTGCTCAATTGAATGTTTTGACATTTTTCAAAGGTTCGGTTTTTTGAACTTTATGGGACAGACTATTTTTTCAAGCAATTTGTATGATCTGAAAAATCAACTGTTCTAAACGAGCGTGACATCCTAAATTTTGCGCTGCAAGTTGTATTTTTCGGTCAATCATTATCTGCGCTGCTTATGTTAGTTTCGTTTGTATCCAAATTGATAACGAGATCTGGCAGGTTTGTTTTGTGGAGCCTGCAACAGCAACAGACCCATTCACTTAATCGTCTCATCACTTTCCGTACCTTCTTTCTGACGTACAAATTGCTGGAAGCATACAGACACGGGTTGATCAGAAATACAAGGCCATAGAGTGTCTGTGAGATCCAAAACCCGATGTCGAATACCTCCGAAGTTTTGTCCATAATTAGGAGGTACCAGAAAGCAGCAGCGTTGAAAAGCGAGGTCGGCAGGGAAACAATTATGAACACCAAGCCCACATAGAAAAACGATGCTGTAATCGTTTTTTGGTACTTTGTTTGCTGGCGCTGCTGTTGTGTTTGTTGAAAACTCTCTTTCTTTCCAACGTTTGTTTTTCTGTTTTCGTTTGTTTTGTGTTGATCACCGTTTTCAGAAGACCCAATTGATGAGACGCTTGAGAAATCACTGGCTACACTCATTGATTGAAGTGAGCTTGAGTCATTATCAGCGAACGGGTTGAGCATACTTACAGCTGCAGTATTATTTTGTACCGAAGATGTGTCGTCGGATGTTTCGGGATGATTTTCATCTAGAAAACAGCAATCTAATCTTTTTTATTTGTTCAAACGTTTTACCCTATCCCAGTCAACTCGGTTTTTTTATCTCAAAAAGTTGCTAAACGTTTTTTATTCTAAATGATTATATAAGTTAGGGAGGAAGAATTTTTTTTACAAATCTCTCAGCTGTTTTTTTTCAAAAAATATGATCTCCAAATCAAACAAGGATGCTCGTTGATGTGCGTTCGCACATGATGTTCCGACACGAGCGCATCTACATTTTTGTCGACCAAAAGCAGAGATAACAAAAATAGATGTTTGAGTTTAAAAAAATCATTACAGAACCTAACTACTAACTGAATTACTTAATGCCGTGCCTCATTACAGCGCTTATGATATCTACCAGTACAAAGAAAACAACAAAAAACAAAAACGAACAACAAAATAAGCAAAAGCAAAAATTTGACGGCAAAATCTTAATATCTAAATTTAAAGGCACCCAGAAACAACGTCGAAATGCAATCAGATAAAATCATAACTACACAAATTTAGTTTTTCTTAACTATACAGCAGCTGATAATGAGCTACGTAGAAAGCCAACAACAAAAAAGAAATAATGAGGCGAAATTCAAAATCAATCAACCTTTTTTTAAACCAAGTAAATTCAAAAAACTCAAAAACTAAAAGTTTTCAACGAAATACTCTTTAATAAATTTACTAAATAGTCAATATGAAACGAATAGGATCCGTTTTTGGCTGGAGTAAGCCAGAGGAACGGACAAAAGAAAAAAACCTCAAAAAAATAGAAAAAAGAAATTACAAACATTGTGAAAACACAATTTACTATAGCCATTAAAATCATTTGCTACTAACTGAAGGTTTTGTATTTCCGTTTCAATTTTTGTTTTTGCTTATTCAGCTAAAATTATTTTGCAAAAATAGATAAGTTTATTGTGGCCACATTTGAAAGTCATTGGGATCTGTTATTACAAGAATGTGCTGCGCGAAGAAAAAAGAAACTAAATTACACCAGTGACGAAACTCTTCGAAATTTCATATCTTCCAAGAAAGAAAACATCATTTACACAAAATCAGAGGCCAAGTTAACTTTTAAAATACAGAGAACTCGATGGGAATTTGAGATCAATGAGGAGAAAAAGTTACAAGTTGACAAAAAGATCAATAAAAACTGAAAAAATTGAAAAATCATTGAAAAAGATTTATCAAATGTTTTAAGACCATGCGCTATGAACTGACTGCTTCGCGTAACATCATTCAATCAATCCTCAAATACAAGCTTATGGGACCGGCCAGCATAATACGTTGACCTAAACAATAAAGACAAACAGTCAAAAATAACAAACAATAAAAATTGATCGAGAAAAGTGGAAGCCATTAAAAAATGAACACAACAACAAATACAGGCAAACAAGAGGAAAAATCAGCAGAAAAGTGCTGGAAGAAAGTGTCGAAGCCATTTAAACTATTAGTTTTTCTCTGAAAACTTTGTCTATGATTCATAGGTCTTGTCTAGGCCAACGGGAACTATTAATATCAGGATAATATGATAAGATTTCAAGAGGACCCAATCCCACGAAAAGATCCATTATTAAAATTTTATTTTTGAAATCTTGTCGTATTGCACTCATATAAACAATACCTAAAGATGAAACCGCTAACCAGATTTTTTTTGGTTGCAATAGAAAGGAAGGGTTCCTGTCATTACTGAGAATGACTTACAATTCACGAAAATAAGTTTATGATCGGTTAATATTGAAAATCTTCTTTCGAAAAGTCATTTTAAAAGACTTAAGAGCCATTAGCTGTTCACTCAAAGCACTAGATACCTTATGTTAAGTCTCATTACAAAACCTAATACAATTTTAGTCAACGAGTCTCTGCTATAGGACTCCAAAATTTTGGTAAAGTCTCAAAAATAAAGTTCAAAATTTCATTTAAAATTACGAAAACACAGATTCAACGCCAAAAAAACATGAGCTTTTCATCGAAAACAAAATTATTGTTCATTGAGCTTCAGTTGACTGGAAATCGGGTTTGTCATTAAGGGAACCTCGACATGAAAAGTGACTAGTATCTAGGTGACATAAAAACAAAAAAAAATATGAAAAGTTTTCAAAAAAAGAGCCTTCAAGTAGAGTCCATTTTTTGATAGTAAACTTCCCTATGAGACCAGAACTAGTCTTTTTTGCGTTTCGTGCTTCTCTTTGCTTTTTTTTGCTTTTCGGAACCCGAAGTTCATTCATTTTGAGGCGTGAACTGTAATTTTGAATTAATATTTAAAATAAATCCTAATTTGAAGAATTAGACTAAAAGTGAACAAAATCATGCCAAATATCCCGTGTTCACCGAAAACTTCAATCCTCAATAACTCTTCCAAAAAAACGAAATTCAGAAAGATATCTTTTCAGTTTTGAATTCTAGGTTGGACGAGCTTTTTAATGATATCACTCACATTTCTCTACGATGAATATATCGAACGGCCAAAATTGTCTGAACAAAAACTAGAGTATATAGTTCCTCCCTCCCCAAGTGGGGTCGGAACAAAAAGCGAAGATTGTTTGAGATGCCGATTTTCAACTTTGCAAACTTGATAGTTATTAATTGCTGTTCTGAGTTTGAAAAATTTGAAGCCCATTAACGTGTGTTTTGTTTTGGAATTTTCTCCTTGTCTGTTCTTGTTCTAGAATAGTCTGTCGCTCGCTTGAGTGATCTGATTTGTCGTCAAAACAGTTGTTATAAACTGGTAAAACCCGAGGACATTAAGTCTCTGCGTAGCTCATATTCTGTGTACGCCTAAATGTGTTCATAGCCGAAGCTGCCGAAGAAGCAGAATTTCATCATGGATTGAAGGGCAGTTTGATTTTTGATAGGCATTGAAACCCCCGGGACGCCAAAAAGACCTCTAACTTCGTACCTTACTACCCTCTACACACGCTCATACAACCCCGCCCTTTTAACTAACCGGTGATGCTGGTCCGCCCTTCATAATCTTAAAGTTAGTTTTACAACCAAAGCCAACCCGACGCTCGAGCGGAATCCGTCCGACTTTTTTTGGCTAGCGTCTTAGATCCAAATCAGTGACCTAAAATTTTGTTTGAAGATCTTTTTACTAAATCAGAGCACAAGATCTGATTTCAACAGTTTTTAAAAAATGCATTTTTCACACTCCACTTGCAGTGTTTTTACAGCAATTTTTGATTGCCACTCTAATCAAATTGATCTATTTACCCGATAGCAAACACGTCTGTAAGAAGTTTGTTTCCTGGACTGCTTCAACTGATAATTTGTTTTCCAGTGTTTTTGATTCAAGGCTAACTTCTTCCCTGAAAAGGTCTCGGACTGTTTTATACAAAGATGTACATAATCCAAAATTTCTTCCTGTATTAAAATTATTGTATAATTTTTTGTAGAAAAAATATATGGAAACTGTGTTGATGATAACCAGCACAAGCTGGAATTGGGGCCATAAATAGAGAACAAAATAATCGACAGTAAGTAGTGCTTTATCATGAAATGTTATATTTTCGTGACATCTTTCGTGACTTTCTATGGCAGTCTTAAGTTTCCGGACTTGTTTTGGCTTAGGATAATATGGAAAATCCATATATTTTGTGCACACATTAACAGATCTGCCATAACTTCTCGAACGATAATACCAATGGTTATATTCTGTTTCGTAAACGTAGTAACTTCTCTCTGTGTAATATGTTTCACAAAAGTGCTCAACCGACTTTTCCACTACTTTCGCTATGAATAAAACATAACATGTGGCTATGAACAAAGCCACAGTAACCAACGTAATTCCCAGAAACCCGAGAAAAATAAAACGTTTCTTAAACCACATTTTATACTTCAGAGGCCTAACTGCAGCGACATACCTATTAAATGCCATAAGAACCAACATAACCAACGAAAAGAAAACCAAAATTTGCAAACAAAATTGACCCTTCATGACCCAATCGGGGTCTAGGAAATAGAGAGGTACGCACAAACCCAAACCATGCAATCCTTCTATCATCAAGTTGGGCAAAACTAAACAGTCAGAAGGCGACCTTTTCTTTTTCATCGCAAAAATTGAAAAAATAATAAAATTGAACGCTAAAACCACCATTCCAATTATTAGCCTGAATATATAAAGAATGTCGAATATTAGGTTTTCAAATTCCGCCATTTTGAAGAATTATAGTTGAATTTAACTAAATATCACGTGCCAGGAAAACTCATGTAGTTTCGTTAATTTGTAAATAAAGGAATATTTCGTTTGCGTCTTATTATTTGATTTTCGATAGCAGCCCGCAAAAATTGGCAGTAAAAGTGAGACAGTAAGATAAATCAGTCGATAAAAAAAAGTTGCCTAAAGCTTCCGGTGTCTAACAAGCCACATTTAATGATTAATTTTGCAATGACAGGTCTACTACATGTAAGCATGTAATAATTCCTGTCTTCCACACGCGCTATCTCCGACCGTATAAATATGGAAATAATTTCAATTGGAATGGAGAATTTTATTCCAGGGTAGCGAAAATTTAACTGTGTTATTTTTAAGCAGGCGTTAATGAGGGTAACATTTGAACCAAATTTGAAGTTGACTTGATTAACAAAATGTCGTTGGCGCTTTTAACGTTTTCCTTTATTACACCAAGAATATGCACAGGTACAAGTTTCTAATTTTAAAGATCTCTCACTCGCCCCACCCCCCCCCCCCCAAAAAAAAAAAGAGCTCCCAATGAAAATCTCTTTGTTTCTATATGCAAGAGTGAATAATTGAGCCATTAAAGGCCTCAATTGTTTCACGTTTTTCTGGTGGTTTTTGTTTGATAGCCCAGACTTGTCCTTTAATTGTTCTCAAACGAACTTTGTTGCAATTATATTACTCCTTCTGTTCTTCTTCTCTAACAATTTTTGATCAACCGTGATTTTTCGTCCTGAGAAACGGGATAAACGATAAATTGGTAATGCTCGAGGGCATTAAGTCGCTCCGCGGTTTTCTAAAAGCCTCAATAGTCACTGAGAGCACCGCAGTGTAGCCGAAACTGCTGAGTACCCTAGGGTAGGAAAAAAGTTAGTCTTTTATACGGAAATTTGCGAATTTCGCGATTAGCGAATTTTAAAATAGGTCTTTTTCATCGGGTCAAGGAGATGTCCAATTCAAACCAAACTAGATATGGAGTATCCCCTGTGTAGGTTGAGTGTAGCACGAAAGAATTTTTTGCTTTAGCTTGCCTAGAAAAAAGTAAGTATTTCAACCTGTTTGCTATTTTATATTTAGTGATTTATTTTATCTGGTGGCCGTTTTGTTTGGTTTGGAGAACTGTGTAAGTGCGGCTTTTTTACCGCACTGTATCAGTACTCCTATAGTTTATTTCAGTAACTCCGTCACTGCCGGTCCCCAGCCCGGAATGAAAAAGGAGGAGGGAAGAAACACACAGATCATACTGGAAAATCTCAGCGTCGATTTTTTTTATCGACTAGAGAGAATTTCCCGACAGTTCTTGCATAATCTTATTAATTCTTGTTTTCAAATCCCTACAACTTGACAAATCTTGCTAAGGTTTTGAAGATTCTTTCTTGTTTATCTTATCAAGATCTTATTTCTTGAGTTTCTTGCAAATATCTTGCATGTCCGTACATATCTTGACGTTTTCTTACCAAGAATCTTACCAAGATCTTATCAAGATTTGTCAAGTTTAATATGTTTTTTATCAAGATGTTTCAAGTTTAATTTCACTGGGCTATTGATCTTAAAATTCAAATCTTGCAAAAAATTGGGAAACAACCTTGAGAAGGCTTAAATACTACTTCCATTCTGTATGCAATTCTTCCAAGATTTGAATCATCTTGCAAGAATCTTGTAAGTATTCAAATCAACTTGCAAGTGTCTTTGAATTCACATATAATTTTTATCGGCGGTTGTTTGAGCTGAATTAGTGAATGAACTGTCAGAAAATGTAAGTAATTCAAATTAAAAACCGTTTGTTAGATTTTCCCGCAAGCTATTTGCTGTTCTTTCCTCTTCTTTTTCAATTACAGGCTTGGGACTGGCAGTGGCGCAGTTACTGAAAGAAACTAATTACTAACCGCAGCTATAAACGAAAGGCCTTTTAATGTTTTGGGCAAGATTCATTTCTTACAAAAATATTGAAAGGATCTTTCACGAGTTGAACCCGCTTATGACTAGATAAGGCATCAGTTCATGATGTGATTAATTGCTCTTGAACGAAGTTCATAGCAATTATTGTAAACGCGTTGGTCTTTTTTATTCAAATTTTTCGCTTGAACATTTTGCGCTTTTCTTCTAGAACATTCTTGGACTTCTCAAGTGACTTTTTCGCTATCGTTCTTTATTTTTGAGTGATCTCTTTTGCTCTCAGTCCGAAGTAATGCTTGTTGCTAATATAACATCGTTTTAGCAAACCTAAATAAAGGGCCGGCTAGCGCAGTGGGCAGTGCATCTTGTTATGGATTGGGAGGTGTAGGGTTCGAATCCCGCATGGGAATTTTTTTCTACCAGCATGTCGTTCGAGAGCAATTCTTCCGACATTATTCGATTTATATTTTACAATTCTTGTTTTTTTGAACCCTCCCTTCCCCCCCCCACACACACAAAGCCACTGATAATTTATGTAGGTGTAAATTTATGATGCAAATGACAAATTAAGTAGTTTTTATATCCCCTCCCCGCGTATGGCCTCGTTGTGCCTTGCTGCCTCATCATCCATTCAGGCTCTAGCCTGTATAGATTTAAGGTAGCAGTATACAATTGATTTCTCTAGGTGGGGTGATTTTGTGTTTGATAATTTGATTCAACAAACATTTGTTGCTGTTGAGAACTCTGAAAAAACTGAAATCAAAAAAAGTTTGACGGCGGGGCTTGAGTGATATTTTCTAGTCATTGGCCCTCAATTCACATGTAACCATTTTGTCTTTGTCATCCTGAATTGATTAGTTAGAATCTTCAGTTCCCTTGTAATGTTTTTACTTTTTTTAAATAGCCGCGTCCTCAATTCCAGGCGGCTTTTATAGCATTCCTAATTTTTTACAGTTCAAAAAATTTGAATTGTATTGGTGCGCTGTGTTTTTTTTTACAATTCAAAGAATTTGAACTGTATTGGGGCGCTGTGTTTTTTTAAGATGTGTTCACACATTTTTCAATGACTTTGATCTTTCAAAACGAGATAAACAGGTAAAGCCCAGCGGGCATCAAGTTTCATTAGAGGCCCAAAGTGGGCTTTAGTAGTCTTTCAAGTGCTTAGAGTGTGTGCAGCTGCTAGAATGGCTTTAATTTAAGGTTAAAACGTCACTTTTATGAGTTTTTGGGATCAAAATGGTGCAATTTTTCATGTTTTTTTTGTGATTTTTTGGAGTTTTTTTTTTTATTAGTCTTAGATTGCAGTTTTTAAAAGTTGATGAAGGCCTTTTGCGAGACAAAATTACTTGTTATGAACATTTTATGCGCTATATGTATTGGTACTACAAACACAAACATGCAAAATGATACTAATTTTTGCTATTTTTTGAAAATTTTTGGTCAGTTTTTGAGTTTCTCCTGCTTCAGCGGCCAGGGAATAACCTTCAGGGTTCGATAATAGGGCATTGAATAGTTTCTAGTAACAATGGATTGGTTTTTAACATTTTAATGTTTCGAATTTCAGCATTTTTTTGCTAAGATATGCAATTTTTTTTAAGGTTTCTAAAGTTTTTTGTTTTTTTCCATTCTCAAGAGCCAGAAAACCTATTCTATGGTCTGATAAAAAATTACTGCATTGTTTTTAGTTTCAATGGATTTGTTTTTCAAAAATTTAACCCTTCGAATTTTCGATTCTTTTTGGTAAAATTTTCAATTTTTTTCAAATTTTTTTCAAAACATTTGCTTTTTAATCATTTTTCTTGCCTCAGTAACCAGGTAACCTCATCCAGTGTTTGATAACCTGTTAAAAATTACTTGCTTGGGGGCATTAAAATGACTTTCAACAATTAAATAGAACGAATTTCTATTTTTTGAATTTTTCTATTTCTTAAAACTCCTGCCTGTCGATCTCCTTTGAGGTTTTTAATAGGGCACTGCTTAGTTACTAGTAACAATGGAATGATTTTTAACATTTTAATGTCTCGATTTTTTTTTGATAAAAACTGCAATTTTTAAAGGTTTCCTAAAGTTTTTGTCAGTTTTTGATATTTGTCCATTCTCAAGTGTGAGAAAACCTATTCCACGTTTCGATAAAAAGTTACTGCATGGTTTTTAGTTTCAATGGATTTGTTTTCAACAATTTAACTTTTTGGCATTTAGAAGTTTTTTGATAGAGTTTGCAAATTTTTTCAAGTTTTTTCAAAACATTTGTATTTTATTTATTTTTTTCGTGCCTCAAAGGCTGGGTAACCTCATTCAGGGTTTGATAGTATGTTATTAAATAATTGCTAGGGGGCTATTGAATGGCTTTCAACATTTTAATAGAATGAATTTCTATTTTTTTTAAACTTGAAATTTTTTCTAAAAATTGTTGCCTATCGATCTATGAGCCAACGAATTTTTTAAGGATTGAAATTGGGTTACTGAATAGCCTCTAGAGACAGGAAAATGATTCTGAAGATAATAAGATCACGGTTTTTGCAACATTTCATTAAAACTTGCATTTGATATCATTTTTTTAACAAAAATTTTTGTTCATTTTCAAGTTAATCGATCTTCAAGGGCCAATGAATTTTTTTTGGAGTCTTGCGGATAAAATACTGGACCGATTTAAGGAACAAAAATTGGTTTTGAACACATTTTTAAAATAGGTAAATTTAAAGGGATCAAATTTTGCCTTAGGAGTAAAAGCTTAAGAGTTTTGGCAATGAGTGTATTTTTGTTTACCTTGTTTGCTTCTTTTAGTTTCAATTTTTTTTGATGACTTTATTTTTGTTTTGGCTGGCATTGTTCAGTTGATCTGCTGGTCAGGTAGAGTAATTCTATTTTTTTCAATCATTTCTTGGAATTGTATTTCAGGACTTGCCCTGCTATGTTTTTTAAGATGTGTTCAGACATTTTTCAATGACTTTGATCTTTCAAAACGGGATAAACAGATAAAGCCCAGTGGGCATTAAGTTTCATTAGAGGCCCAAAATGAGCTTTAGTAGTCTTGCAAGTGTTTATAGTGGTGCAGTTGCTGGGATGGCCTTAATTTAAGGTTAAAAAGTCATTTTTAGTAGTTTTTGGGCTCAAAATGGTGCAATTTTTCAAGTTTTTGGTATTTTTTTAAGTTTTTTTGTTAGTCTTAGGTTGAAGATTTTAAAAATGATAAAGGCTTTTTGTGAAACAAGATTAATTGTTGTGACCATTTTGTTAGCTATATATTCGGTACTACAAACACAAACACACAAAATGATAATAGTTTTTGCAATTTTTTCAGGTTTTTTGAAACTTTTTTTCAATTTTTGAGTTTCTCTAGCCCTAGGTGTCACGTAACCTCCTCTAGGGTTTGATAAAAGGTCTGATGATAGATTACTGCAGAGTTTCGAGTGATAATGGAATGGTTTTCAACTTTCTGCCATCATGAGTATTAGCATTTTTTGACATAACTTGCAATTTTTTTAAAATTTTTTGACATTTTTGGTCATTATTCATGTTGTTTGAATCCCAGGGCCAAAAAATATTATTAGGGGTTGGATAATAAGTTGCTGAAAAATTTTTAGTTGCCATGGAATAGGTTTCAACATTTGAATACCACAAATTTTTTGCAGTTTTTTTTGACAAAATTCAGGTTTTTTCTAGTTTTTGAAATTTTTTTAAATCATTTTTTCAGTTTTTCGAGCTTCAGGGACCAAGCAATCTCCTATGAGGTTCTTAATAGGGCACTGCTTAGTTAATAGTAACAATGGAATGTTTTTAAACATTTTAATGTCTCGATTTTTTTTTGTATAAAAACTGCAATTTTTAAAGGTTTCCTAAAGTTTTTGTCAGTTTTTGATATTTGTCCATTCTCAAGTGTGAGAAACCCTATTCCACGTTCCGATAAAAGTTTACTGCATGGTTTTTAGTTTCAATGGATTTGTTTTCAACAATTTAAATTTTTGGCATTTAGAAGTTTTTTGATAGAGTTTGCAATTTTTTTCAAGTTTTTTCAAAACATTTGTATTTTATTTATTTTTTTCGTGCCTCAAAGGCTGGGTAACCTCATCCAGTGTTTGATAACCTGTTAAAAATTACTTGCTTGGGGGCATTTAAATGACTTTCAACAATTAAATAGAACGAATTTCTATTTTTTGAATTTTTCTATTTCTTAAAACTCCTGCCTGTCGATCTCCTTTGAGGTTTTTAATAGGGCACTGCTTAGTTACTAGTAACAATGGAATGATTTTTAACATTTTAATGTCTCGATTTTTTTTTGATAAAAACTGCAATTTTTAAAGGATTCCTAAAGTTTTTGTCAGTTTTTGATATTTGTCCATTCTCAAGTGTGAGAAAACCTATTCCACGTTTCGATAAAAAGTTACTGCATGGTTTTTAGTTTCAATGGATTTGTTTTCAACAATTTAACTTTTTGGCATTTAGAAGTTTTTTGATAGAGTTTGCATTTTTTTTCAAGTTTTTTCAAAACATTTGTATTTTATTTATTTTTTTCGTGCCTCAAAGGCTGGGTAACCTCATTCAGGGTTTGATAGTATGTTATTAAATAATTGCTAAGGGGCTATTGAATGGCTTTCAACATTTCAATGGAATGAATTTCTATTTTTTAAAACTTGAAGTTTTTTCTAAAAATTGTTGCCTATCGATCTATGAGCCAATAAGTGTTTAAAGCTTGGAATTGGATTACTGGATAGCCTTTAGAGACACAGAAATCATTCTGAAGATATTTGTATCACAATTTTTTAGCAACATTTCCTAATAATTTACAATTGACTTCTTTTCTCAAATTTTTTGGTCATTTTCTAGTTAATCGATCTTCAGGGGCAAATGAATATTTTTCAGGTCTTGCAAATATACCAATATCAGAAACAGAATTTGGTTTTGAACATATTTTTGAAAGAAGTATTTTTAAAGGAAAAAAAATTGCCTTAGGTTTAAAATCTCCGGGAGTTTTAGCAATGAGTATGTTTTTTGTTTAGTTTTGAATCTTTTGGTTTCCCAATTTTTTGAGATGATTTTTGTGTTCTGGCTGGCACCCAAAACTTGTTTCCTTGTACCCTGATTCCTTGGAATTTATTTTTTCAATGACTTATCTCACTCAAAAAAATGACTTGTGAACTCACTCATGGAACTTTAAATTTTTTGAACCTTTACTTGTTAAAGGTCAATAGTGTGCATCTTAGTAGTGCCAAACATATATATGCCCTAATTCTTGATTATTAGAGTCCTGAGTTTTTGATTTCGAATATTAATTGTGGGATCTTCTCGGTTTGTGTCCCCCAGTACGTTATGCGCCCCCCCCCCCAGTTACAGAGCACGTGTCATTACATATATTATGCGCCCACTAAGCTGAGGGGGCACAAACGGAAACGATCCTAATTTTGGAAAGCCCTATTAGAGTTTTCTCTCTATAAAGCTTATGTGTCTCATAAAAATGACAGTCCAAAGCTAACCCAAAAAGTCTAGTGGTCTATTAAAGGACTGGTGGTCGATCTGTCTATCTAATCTCTTTAGTTGTTTCAATTCAAGGAAGGCCCCAAGCGTCTATCGCGGCTATTTTCCGGCAATCTGTCGGGTATTTTTTTTTGTTATGCACCGCATTTAAAAAGCCTTTGGATTTTTTGTTTCAAATTTTCATAATGTTAATGATTTTGATTTTTGCAATATATTATCTGTCAGAGATAAGATTGCTGCTTTGTTTAATGTTATGTAAAGTACCTGTATGTTCTGAAGTTGTTTGCCCATTGTCTGAGATAGTCGTTTCTTGAAACAGCGATAATGTATCTTTGCTTGGCTTAGTTGTTTTCCTTTTTGTAATGTCATCGTTTCGGAAAATTTTGATAGCTGTCACAAAAAATCTACGTAAGTGAGTTTTTGATCTTCCTATTTCGAATTGACCAGAGATGGTTTTGTAGACAAAACACATGAAAATTGTGTCCCGGGCCGAGGAATTTGGCCAAAATTATGTAAGATCAGCGGCAACTAGCGTTGACAAGTTGGAAAATTCACCGCAATTTTCTTACATAATTTTGCGTTGAATGCGTTGAATTTGAAGACAAAAATTCAACGCATTCAACGCAAAATTATGTAAGAAATGGCGGTGAATTTTCCAACTTGTCAACGCTAGTTGCCGCTGATCTTACATATTTAACGTAGAATTTAGCGTAGATCTTACATAATTAGCGTTGAATTTAGCGTAGATCTTACATTTTTTTGCGTTGAATTTAGCGTTGATCTTACATATTTAGCGTAGAATTTAGCGTAGATCTTACATAATTAGCGTTGAATTTAGCGTAGATCTTACATATTTTTGCGTTGAATTTAGCGTTGATCTTACAAAAAATCAACGCGTAGAACTCTGGGTATGGGACGCGAACCAATGACCTCCTGTTTACTTGTCGCCTCTTCTACCATTGCGCCACCGTACCTTGGTTTCCTTAAGAGCCGCAATCTTTATAAAGCGTTGATCTTACATATTTTGCGTTGAAAATAGCGTAGATCTTACATATTTTGCGTTGATTTTAGCGTAGATCTTACATATATTGCATTGAATTAAGCGTAGAACTTGCATATATTTCGTTGAATTTAGCCTATAAAAGAGCACTAAAAATTTTTTTTCTGACTTCTTGTTTCTCACCTTAGGAGTATAGGGTTCAAAATAGTGAGAAAATTAATTTTTCGAAAAAAAAACTTGAAAAAATTTTGAAATCGTAAAATGGTCTGAAACGGATTTTGCACTTTGAAAGAGCACTAAAAAGTGATTTTTCTCACCTGTGCAGTATAGGGTCGAAACACGAAACAGTTAAAAAATTGACTTTTTGAAAAAAAACTTGAAAAATTTGAAATCGTAAAATGCTCTCAATTGAATTTTTCTCTATAAAAGAGCATTAAAAATGATTTTTCTCTGACTTCACGTTTCTCACCTTTTCAGCATAGGGGTCGAAACAGTAAAAAAATCGATTTTTCGAAAAAAAAACTTGAAAAAGTTTTGAAATCGTAAAATGGTCTGAAACGGATTTTGCACTTTGAAAGAGCACTAAAAAGTGACTTTTCTCACCTGTGCAGTATAGGGTCGAAACACGAAACAGTTAAAAAATTGACTTTTTGAAAAAGAACTTGAAAAATTTGAAATCGTAAAATGCTCTCAATAGAATTTTTCACTATAAAAGAGCATTAAAAATGATTTTTCTCTGACTTCACGTTTCTCACCTTTTCAGCATAGGGGTCGAAACAGTAAAAAAATCGATTTTTCGAAAAAAAACTTGAAAAGTTTTGAAATCGTAAAGTGGTCTGAAACGGAATTCAAAAAGTTCAACCTTAATTTTGTAAGATCTACGCCAAAATTCTACGCAAAAATATGTAAGATTGGCGTTGAATGCGTTGAATTTATGTAAAATCTACGCTAAATTCAACGCTAAATATGTAAGATCTACGCTAAAATTCAATCCAAAATATGTAAGATTGGCGTTGAATGCGTTGAAATTATGTAAGACCTACGCTAAATTCAACGCTAAATATGTAATATCTACGCTAAAATTCAACGCTAAATATGTAAGATCTACGCCAATTTTCAACGCACAATATATAAGATTGGCGTGGAATGCGTTGAATTTATGTAAGATGTACGCTAAATTCAACGCTAAATATGTAAGAGCTACGCTAAATTCAACGCTAAATATGTAAGATTTACGCTAAAATTCAACGCTAAATATGTAAGATCTACGCCAAAACTCAACGCAAAATTATGTAAGATCTACGCTGAAATTCAACGCTCCAAGCGCCCCAAGCGTCTATCGCGGCTATTTTCCGGCAATCTGTCGGGTATTTTTTTTTGTTATGCACCGCATTTAAAAAGCCTTTGGATTTTTTGTTTCAAATTTTCATAATGTTAATGATTTTGATTTTTGCAATATATTATCTGTCAGAGATAAGATTGCTGCTTTGTTTAATGTTATGTAAAGTACCTGTATGTTCTGAAGTTGTTTGCCCATTGTCTGAGATAGTCGTTTCTTGAAACAGCGTTAATGTATCTTTGCTTGGCTTAGTTGTTTTCCTTTTTGTAATGTCATCATTTCGGAAAATTTTGATAGCTGTCACAAAAAATCTACGTAAGTGAGTTTTTGATCTTCCTATTTCGAATTGACCAGAGATGGTTTTGTAGACAAAACACATGAAAATTGTGTCCCGGGCCGAGGAATTTGGCCAAAATTATGTAAGATCAGCGGCAACTAGCGTTGACAAGTTGGAAAATTCACCGCAATTTTCTTACATAATTTTGCGTTGAATGCGTTGAATTTGAAGACAAAAATTCAACGCATTCAACGCAAAATTATGTAAGAAATGGCGGTGAATTTTCCAACTTGTCAACGCTAGTTGCCGCTGATCTTACATATTTAACGTAGAATTTGGCGTAGATCTTACATAATTAGCGTTGAATTTAGCGTAGATCTTACATTTTTTTGCGTTGAATTTAGCGTTGATCTTACATATTTAGCGTAGAATTTAGCGTAGATCTTACATAATTAGCGTTGAATTTAGCGTAGATCTTACATATTTTTGCGTTGAATTTAGCGTTGATCTTACAAAAAATTAACGCGTAGAACTCTGGGTATGGGACGCGAACCAATGACCTCCTGTTTACTTGTCGCCTCTTCTACCATTGCGCCACCGTACCTTGGTTTCCTTAAGAGCCGCAATCTTTATAAAGCGTAGATCTTACATATTTTGCGTTGAAAATAGCGTAGATCTTACATATTTTGCGTTGATTTTAGCGTAGATCTTACATATATTGCATTGAATTAAGCGTAGAACTTGCATATATTTCGTTGAATTTAGCCTATAAAAGAGCACTAAAATTTTTTTTCTGACTTCTTGTTTCTCACCTTAGGAGTATAGGGTTCAAAATAGTGAGAAAATTAATTTTTGGAAAAAAAAACTTGAAAAAATTTTGAAATCGTAAAATGGTCTGAAACGGATTTTGCACTTTGAAAGAGCACTAAAAAGTGATTTTTCTCACCTGTGCAGTATAGGGTCGAAACACGAAACAGTTAAAAAATTGACTTTTTGAAAAAAAACTTGAAAAATTTGAAATCGTAAAATGCTCTCAATTGAATTTTTCTCTATAAAAGAGCATTAAAAATGATTTTTCTCTGACTTCACGTTTCTCACCTTTTCAGCATAGGGGTCGAAACAGTAAAAAAATCGATTTTTCGAAAAAAAACTTGAAAAAGTTTTGAAATCGTAAAATGGTCTGAAACGGATTTTGCACTTTGAAAGAGCACTAAAAAGTGACTTTTCTCACCCGTGCAGTATAGGGTCGAAACACGAAACAGTTAAAAAATTGACTTTTTGAAAAAGAACTTGAAAAATTTGAAATCGTAAAATGCTCTCAATAGAATTTTTCACTATAAAAGAGCATTAAAAATGATTTTTCTCTGACTTCACGTTTCTCACCTTTTCAGCATAGGGGTCGAAACAGTAAAAAAATCGATTTTTCGAAAAAAAACTTGAAAAGTTTTGAAATCGTAAAGTGGTCTGAAACGGAATTCAAAAAGTTCAACCTTAATTTTGTAAGATCTACGCCAAAATTCTACGCAAAAATATGTAAGATTGGCGTTGAATGCGTTGAATTTATGTAAAATCTACGCTAAATTCAACGCTAAATATGTAAGATCTACGCTAAAATTCAATCCAAAATATGTAAGATTGGCGTTGAATGCGTTGAAATTATGTAAGACCTACGCTAAATTCAACGCTAAATATGTAATATCTACGCTAAAATTCAACGCTAAATATGTAAGATCTACGCCAATTTTCAACGCACAATATATAAGATTGGCGTGGAATGCGTTGAATTTATGTAAGATGTACGCTAAATTCAACGCTAAATATGTAAGAGCTACGCTAAATTCAACGCTAAATATGTAAGATTTACGCTAAAATTCAACGCTAAATATGTAAGATCTACGCCAAAACTCAACGCAAAATTATGTAAGATCTACGCTGAAATTCAACGCTAAATATGTAAGATCTACGCTATAATTCAACGCTACATATGTACGATCTACACCAAAATTCAACGCAAAAATATGTAAGATTGGCGTTTAATGCGTTGAATTTATGTAAGATCTACGCTAAATTCAACGCTAAATGTGTATTATCTACGCTAAAAATCAACGCTAAATATGTAAGATCTACGCCAAATTTCAACGCAAAATATGTAATATTGGCGTTGAATGCGTTGAATTTATGTAAGATCTCCGCCAAAATTCAACGCAAAATTATGTAAGATTAGCGTTGAATGCGTTGAATTTATGTAAGATTTACGCTTATTTCAACGCTAAATATGTAAGATCTACGCTAAAATTCAACGCTAAATATGAAAGATCTACGCCAAAATTCAACGCAAAATTATGTAAGATTAGCGTTGAATGCGTTGAATTTATGTAAGATCTACGCTAAAATTCAACGCTAAATATGTAAGATCTACGCCAAAATTCAACGCAAAATTATGTAAGATTGGCGTTGAATGCGTTGAATTTATGTAAGATCTACGCTAAATTCAACGCTAAATATGTAAGATCTACGCTAAAATTCAACGCTAAATATGTAAGATCTACGCCAAAATTCAACGCAAAATTATGTAAGATTAGCGTTGAATGCGTTGAATTTATGTAAGATCTACGCTAAAATTCAACGCTAAATATGTAAGATCTACGCCAAAATTCAACGCAAAATTATGTAAGATTAGCGTTGAATGCGTTGAATTTATGTAAGATCTACGCTAAATTCAACGCTAAATATGTAAGATCTACGCTAAAATTCAACGCTAAATATGTAAGATCTACGCCAAAATTAAACGCTAAATATGTAAGATCTACGCCAAAATTCAACGCAAAATTATGTAAGATTGGCGTTGAATGCGTTGAATTTATGTAAGATCTACGCTAAATTCAACGCTAAATATGTAAGATCTACGCTAAAATTCAACGCTAAATATGTAAGATCTACGCCAAAATTCAACGCAAAATTATGTAAGATTAGCGTTGAATGCGTTGAATTTATGTAAGATCTACGCTAAAATTCAACGCTAAATATGTAAGATCTACGCCAAAATTCAACGCAAAATTATGTAAGATTAGCGTTGAATGCGTTGAATTTATGTAAGATCTACGCTAAATTCAACGCTAAATATGTAAGATCTACGCTAAAATTCAACGCTAAATATGTAAGATCTACGCTAAAATTAAACGCTAAATATGTAAGATCTACGCCAAAATTCAACGCAAAATTATGTAAGATTGGCGTTGAATGCGTTGAATTTATGTAAGATCTACGCTAAATTCAACGCTAAATATGTAAGATCTACGCTAAAATTCAACGCTAAATATGTAAGATCTACGCCAAAATTCAACGCAAAATTATGTAAGATTAGCGTTGAATGCGTTGAATTTATGTAAGATCTACGCTAAAATTCAACGCTAAATATGTAAGATCTACGCCAAAATTCAACGCAAAATTATGTAAGATTAGCGTTGAATGCGTTGAATTTATGTAAGATCTACGCTAAATTCAACGCTAAATATGTAAGATCTACGCTAAAATTCAACGCTAAATATGTAAGATCTACGCCAAAATTCAACGCAAAATTATGTAAGATTAGCGTTGAATGCGTTGAATTTATGTAAGATCTACGCTTAAGCGTAGATCTTACATAAATTCTACGCATTCAACGCCAATCTTACATAATTTTGCGTTTTTTAGCGTTGACACCTCGACCCGGGGTTGCAGATTACAAGAAGGAGCTGAAATTGAGGCCACAGGTAAAAAACAAAGTAATTGACGTTTAAAAAGGCTCGTTCTGTAGATTTTTCCCTTGCATAACAGTTCTGGCGTTCTCTATAATCATAATAGCAATAAGGTTCCCACCTCAGGCTCCAACCTGTCGGAACACAAACCTTTTCGTAATAAGTTTCGCAGTAATGCTCGATTGACTTGTCAACAACTTTTGCAACAAATAGAGCATACGCGACTGCCGAGAATAAGGCAACAGTAATCAAGGTAATTGCTAAAAAACTGAGTAAGATTCTGCTCTTGTTAAACCATAACTTGTATTTCACGGGCCTCATAGCCGCAACGTACCTGTTTAATGTCATTAAAATCAGCATTACCAAGGAAAAGAAGATAAATGTTTGGAAACAAAGTTGTCCCTTCAACATAAAGTTAGAATTTATTAGATAAAACGGTATACACATAGCTAAACCGTGCGATGCGTCGATCATCAAATTTGGTAAAATTAAAAGATCAGAGGGAAATTTCTCCTTTTTCGTCGCAAAAATTGTAAAAATAAAAATATTCTCATTGAAAACCAAAGTGCCAATTATTAACTTAAAAGCGAAAAGGACGTGAAATATCAGCTCTCGGATCCCGTTCGACATTTTGAACTAGTTTTTAATTCGTTTGAAGGAAATATTGAAACTGGAAAAGGTTTCATCAGTTTTTAGCCCAGATTATTAAGTAAGTGTTTGTTTTGTTATTAAGGGTTTGGTTTGCCCGCCCACCATGTCTGAGGTTCCAGTTTATTTTATCTGCCTAAGTAAATATTTAGCATCTCTCAAACAACACAAGGAAGGCTAAAGACAGTCAGTCAAAAGAAAAAACAAATAATGGTATTGATGAAATTGAACCCAATAATTCGAGGCCAGAAGGCTAAAGTCTGTGAACTTGGGGGTTAAATCTATGCGGACAAAATTATATGAACTTATTTAAGCAATTTGCCAGTTTGGCAAAAGTCTACCAGAAGGCAAAAGTCTGTGCATTAGGGGGGGGGGGGGGGGGTGGCTCTATCGATTTATTTGCGCTTTACTATCGATTTATTTATTTTCTTTCGTTTTACATGTATAAAACAATACAACAGTTTGGTGTCTCTGAGCGCTTTTTGTATCTGAAAGTTAGTCGAAAGTTCACAAAAATTGACTTATTTCCAGTTGGCGTTAAATTTATTGAGAAAGTTATTTAGCCAAAGTGATCTTTTCAAATAACTTTTGCGGGCATTACATGTAAATCAGAAGACTACTGCTTTTTGACCTATCGAGTTAGTTTGCCGAAATGGATTGAATTAGACTTGGAATAGACTTGCCAAAGCTTGGATTAAGACTTACTCTGTGTAATATGTAAAAATGACATAAAGAAGTGTGAAAACTAGTTGAATAGTTTCTGAACCAGTTTAAAAAAAACTGACTCGTTTATGATAGACTTCGAATTAATTACTCAATTACTTTCTTTTCCTTTTCATGTTTGTGTTAATCTTAATTGTTTCCTCATTCAATAATTTTCAGAAGCTGAACTCAATTGACCCCAGTTTACTACCAAAAATCTATTGAAAATTTTGCCGAAGCGGTTTCCTTTTTCACTTTAAATATTGGTAGTTATCTATCTGAAGCTAGATTGATTTGGGACTATTGTTTCTGTTTAGCATTCTCAAAAATAGGTTATTGTTTCGAACGCGCCTCCGAGTTGATTTGGTGGTATATCTTAAAGGAAAAAATAACTGAACAAAAGGGATATTGAGTTGTAAATATAATTCAACCTAGTAAAATTGTATGCGCATCACGCCCAAAGGAGTTATCAGAACAATTTAATTTTAGAATTCCACTTGAGAATTCTACATTTGTTTTAAAAAGAGTCTGGCACTTTGGAGAGCTTTTTCAAAAATAAATCATCTAGCAGTTTTGTGAAAAACGCAGCCGTTGCTGCTATTCTGCTATGCTCCAGAATTGGTTATGCTTAAAGAAGCTCTACCAAGTTTAAAGATTAGGTAAACCTGATGATGGTTCTTTCAAATTGCTACAGTAACCGGACCCGATACCTAACAAACTTAAAGTTATCAGGAGCCGAAATAGTGGGATTTGTAATTGTTCCGACCCCTCTTGAGGGGGGGGGGGGAGGAACTATATACTCAAATGGGTTTTTCTTGTTCAGACAATTTTTGCCGATCGACATATTCATCGTAGAGAGTTGAGACTGGTATCATTAGAAAGCTTGTCCAGCATAGAATATGGAATTTAAAAGATCTTTTTGATTTTGGTTTTTGAGAGGGAGATATCGAGGTTTAAACTTTCGAGAAAATAGAGTGAACTCCGTTTATTTCATTCACCTTTTTTCGGAATTTTTGACTAAAATTTCGCCAATTTTGATAAAATTTAATGAAATTTTTGAAGAAAATGTTGTTGATTTTACATTTAAAGACAAATTATATTGTCGGCTATTTTCATTGATTTTTTTTTGTCACAAATTCCGGCTAAATATTTCACAAAATTCAGACTTTTTCATCAAAAACAGCACGAAATAAGTTTCTTTAGTCCACTCTGATTAAATTTGCAGGAAGTGCACACCCAAACACCACTAACAAATCTTTGTAGTCTGAAAAGAGGGCTTATTCCACTTCACCTTCCGTTGAGAGTGCTCTGTAAATAAAACTTTGCCGTTTTTTGCTAACTTTAATCGTTGATTATCAAAAACGCAGCATTTATTTTTGATTTTTTAATTTACAAAATATCTGTATCAATAACATTCCAAAAACTAAATATTCCTAATGGACAATCAGCATTAGAAGGACTATTTCTTTACCAATCTCGGACCGTTACAATCCAAAAATAATTCGCATTGTCTTCTGTCGGTTTTTTATAAAAAAAAATTTGGTCTTTTTTATATTAATTAAATAACAGAACATTTCAAATCAAAGCTCACTAGTGATAGGTCTTATTGGCTTCCTAATTAGCTCAAAAATATTTTATCTAAGTGATTGCTTGAAAGCTTATGGTCGTTTTGATTTTTAAAATATTTGATTTTTAAATAAAAAATGGCTTATTGAAATTTGCCTCCATTTTTCTCTAAATTTGGTCAATTTTAGGTTAGTGTTAGCAATCAAAGAGTGCTCTTTTTTTCTGCTGAATTCAAATATAGTCTTTTTTGGGGTTTTACGCCTTAAGTTATGGTGTTCTGGCTTTGATACTAATAGATTTCACAATTTTTTTTTAGTTTTTAGGTTTTTGCCAATTTTTCATGTTTTCGATTTTCGTCAAATTATCACGTTAGGGTCAGTTCATATATCACATTCTTCGGGTTCAAAACAGTGCACAATTGATAATAATTAAATACTTAAAGATATAGATTGTGGTTCGTTACCGCTTCGACAGTACTTTCTTGAAGAATTTAATTGAATTTTTTAATTTTGTCCTCAACTGTTGTTTTTACTTTGTCTTGTTAGTCGTATTTAATTTCCTGTACAATGACCCGGTTTGATTGGTTTTTCATGAAAGAGTAGATTAGCCGTTGTTCTGATATTAGAAGATAGATAATGGCTTTCATGACTTTGAAAACAATTGTTTTCCAAAATGAAAAAATTTCATTTCAAAGTCAGTTTTCAAAGTCATGTTTGTTACCTGGTCTCGTTAATTAAAGGTTAAAGATGACATTAATTTTGTCGAAGGAAGGTGTCAAAAGGGATTGGTGTCACAAAATCTAATGTTTTAAAGAATTCGGTATGACTTTACTGGCTTCGACACGGGTTTTTTTTTTAAAAAAAACTAAAATAATTTTCGATTTTTGTCATATTTGACGTTCTTTTTGTAGACGTAAGACTTGTTCTGGATAATTGCAGGTCTCGAGGGCTTCTTTTTGAAGAATAAACAAACTTATTCAATTTTTTCATATTGTAATTAATGGCTCTCATGTCTTTGGAAATAAGTTTTTTTCGATAAAAACAAGTTTTACATAAACTTGCTTTTTTTCTTTTTGGTCTAATTGTTACCTAGTTTCATTAATGAGAGGTCACATAATACATTTCAAGGGAACGTGTCAAAAGGGATTGTTGTCACAAAATCTAATGTTTTAAGAGAATTCGTTATGACTTTACTGGCTTCCACACGGGTTTTTCACAAAAAAAAGTAAATGAATTTTGATTTTTGTCATATTTGACGTTCTTTCTGTAGACGTAAGACATATTCTGGATAATTGCAGGTCTCAGTGCCTCTTTTTGAAGAATGGACGAACCTATTTAAATTTTTGATTTTGTAATGAATGGTTTTTGGAAATAAATTTTTTTTCGAAAAAAATACATGTATTACATATTTTTTTTTCTTTTTTGTCTAATTGCTGCTTATTTTCATTAAAGAGCGGCCACATTATGCATTATCGGTGTCCAATAAAGCTGCAGTCGAACATATTTGGGGGCCATATTATGGCTTTACGGCTTCCAAAGCATTTTCTGGAAAGTTTTAATTGATTTTTAGTTTGTTGTCTATTTGTTGTTCTTTTTGTAACTCATGAAAAATTGAATACCAAGAGTTCTTAATTCCTTTTTATAGAAGCATTGGTAATTGTAAAGCTTTGGGATATTTTAGTTGATTCGTAATGGTTTTCATTATTTTGAAATTAATTGTTTTTTTTTTAAAAATCTCAGCGAACTTTCTAACTTTAAAGTTTCTGTTCTTTTTTGTCTAATTGTTACCAAGCTTTATTATAAACTGGTGAATAACCATCTTTTTTCTGGTGAATTACAAGTTTTTTTGTTTATATTCAGTTTTTTCTGACGCCATTTTAAGTTTTTTTTAGAACGGACATTTATTTTTTGATGTAATTAATGTTTGTTGTTGTTGTTTGATTTTGCCGTTCGTCTTCGCTCGCTTTCTTAATATCGGCATAGCTCATCAATCTAATGCATCCTTTTTACTCCACTGAGTTATTCGCTTTGGAGGCTATCTTTTCGTTCATACAACTTTTTTTTAAATACTTGAATTTTTTGTGTTTTTCCATCTGTTCCTCATTTGGTAGACAATTATGCCAAAATTGTGGATGAACGGGGTCGGTCAATGTAAAAAATGATGGTCTGGTTCACAAAAATGCATACAAGGCTCTTCAATATGGCTGTTAAAATAATTTATTTTTTAAAAAAGAGCTTATAAAGTTCTCAACTTTTATCATGGTTTTCACCATATATGGGATATTTTCGACTAAGTGTAAAGAGAACCTAAATTGTTGAAAAAAAATTTCTAGTTTTTTTTTGTCGGTCCGGCTTAAATTTTGGTTGTAGACTATTTTGGGTTTCGGGATTCAATTTATGTAGTGAAAAACAAACCCATTCCAATCCCACAGATTTGGAAAGCGAGTATAACTTTTCAGGGGCTTTTTATTGGTGTTTTTTTGATGTCTGGATGTGACCGAGTGCCGAAAACAGCAAAAATGTTTCCGAATCTTTGAGCCAATTTAAAGTTTTTGAAAACCATTAACCCAAAACATCAATTGACAAAATAATCCCTCTCTGGTCAAATTTCATGAGTAAGTTTGTTTCGGTTTTGAATTTTCACAATGTTTCACAGTTTTGACTTGCTGATTTCTGACGAGTTGTTCAAACAATCCCTATAACAAACACAAGTTTAGCGTGCATGGGTGATTCCTAGAGCTCAAATTTTGGGCTTTTAGAAAACCTTGTTTTTACGCCATCCTTGACTAGGAAATAGAACGAAACGTGTCCAAAATTAGATGATTTTTTCTCTATAGGGACGAGGTTCATTGGCATACAAATGCACGCTAAACTTGTGTATAGGGATTGTTTGAAACTATTTTGTGAGGGTTGAATTTAACAGCCGAGTTTTAGCCATACGAACCTTTGAAGTAGCGCTTAAATGTTTAGAGAGCGACTAGTTGTTGATTGGTTATGTTCATTTTTTGTTTTTAATAAGCAGAACCCTCAAGGGTTGATTGCGTAATGTTTGCATAAGAAAAGGTGATAGTTGAACAATTGCTGGCATCAAATACATGACTGAGCGTTGTTCGATAGTTTTTTTGTGTTTTTTGCCTTGTAAACAAAGCTCTGATATTGAATGAGACAGATTTCAAATGCAAGGTTGTTTTTTTTCAACATATTAAGGTATATTTGCTTTAAATTCGAACGCGTTGATTGAAAATAAACAGCAGCAGATGAGCGAGAGCAAAGTAAAGACGCAGAGACAACTTGATGAACTCATACACTGAAAGGCAGATTGCAAGTTGGGCCGTTTATCGGTGCTTAATCTTGTTTGACAATCCCTGAGAGCTGTCAAGCATTTGTTGACTGCGAAAAAGCCGCTGAAGAAACAAGTCCAGTTAGGATATTGTGAACTTTTTGGTTGAGTTTCATTCTGTGGAGTGATACGCAGTCTATACATCAAAACTAGTAAACGCATTTGCAAGTTCTCTTAACATTTGTTCTGTATATGATAGTGCCTATGACAGTATAATTATTACGGCGCTCGTGAAAAAGGTAAATGTACCAAAATATAGAAATTTTATTGCTGGCCAATCACAATCGAGAAAATGGGAGTATTGTTTTCTGATTGTTCAAAAAATTCTCCATGTTTTAAAATAGGATATGCGCGATAACGTAAAACTGCTCAGATTTTGCGATAAGCCGAAAAAGAAAAATTTTGCGAAAAAGAACAATTAAACTTTTTTGAACTTGTCTCACATTCGGTTGTGATAGATTCCTATAAAGTCCCACGGGCCGCTGAGGCATGGCCAGATGCGGTAAAAATTTAATTCTATCATTAAACTATGTCCAATGTAGGCTAATTGAACTTATATAAGTACATTGTTTTAAATTTCTCAACCAATCAACATTTGTTGAAATTTCAATGTTTTGGTATGTCTATTTGTTAAGAGGTCACCAATTATTACTCCTATCATATTTATAACTAGATTTAATAATTCGAACGCTATTGGGATTTAATAATCTTTGAGTCGGTGATAGGAAAATTGGCCGACAAGGCGTTTAGCCGACAAGGAAAAATGAGAAATTTAGCCGATGGTTGTATCATACTTTTTCGTAAAAGTCTCATTGGTCAATAAATTGGTCCATAAAAACCTCAGCAGTTCGGTTGTGATAGGTTCATATCAAGGCCCACGGACCACTGAGACATGGCCATGGCCCATGAGGCGTGGACAGATGCGCTAAAATACAATCCGACCACGGATAAATCTTCGTAACACTAGTTGATCAAAAAACTGCGGTATATTTTTCCGCATTTGAAATAGTGTTTCAAATTGGCCAATCACAGCTTCAGAATAATTTTTATTGCTCATTTTATTTAAATTGTCGGTTAAATTTCTCATTTTTTGGTTGTCGGCTAAACGCCCTGTCGGCCAATATGGCGGCCACCCTTTGAGTCAATCTATTTCACAATAGGTTACAAGAGCAGCAGATTAACAAGGTAGCTCTTTTTTCACCAGCTCAAACCCTTTGATTTGTTTGATCAACCTTCGGTGTGGCGGCTGAGCTTACCAACTAAAATACCAAATTGAACAGTGCTTCAAGGCCATTTCAAGCATTGAAGCTAGAATAGCTTCACAAGCGTAATTTAATGCTACATTCTACCGAAGCCATACAGATTTGATCATTTTAATCAACATTTATATTTAGCAACTATTATTAGTACACAATTGTCACAAATGAAGTGAGACTCAAACTCGAACTCAATCTCAAAACCCAGCAAAACTTACTACGACTTAACAGTATTGCATCAAATTCTTTGCGATTGGATGGCGAATCAACCTGTTATTGATAGAGAACATTCGACAAAACTTCTACATGGTTAACAAACCTCCCTTGACATCAAATTTCACTGACAAAGTGACGTTACGGAAAAGTGTTCACATTCTGTCGACATTATTATCTACAACCAATCAACAGTTGAATTTGACATAGAAATCCACGTGACTAGCAGCAAAAAAGGAGCTTGAAAAAGTACCAAAATTCAGTTGAAATTCGTAAATTTGATTATATTAAACTGACATACAGTGCATATTGAAGCACACTTTTTTGAGCGGTATATTACCTGTTATCGTGTCTGGTTTCTGTCTATCATATTAGTGGTTGTACAATTTTAACTTTACTTTGACTTGTGAAAAGAGAATTAACTTTGATATTCTCAAAATTTTCCCTCTGAGGAACAAAGTTCCTAAGTATAAGAAACTTTGTGCAAAGCCTAAAATCAGTTTCTTTTACTGGCTTTAACGAAGCCTACTCTAGTTTAACATTGGTGTTTTTGAAAACAATAGAGAGACTTGCTAACATTAAAGTTAGAAAATTATTATTTTTGTTCAATTATAGTTACAGTATTTCACCCTCTTTCTGTAATCTTTGTAGCAGAAAGCTGAAACTTTGTAGAAGTAGAGCCAATTTACGAGGCTACAATTTGTTGGAAATAGAATTCCTAAGTTCTGTTTATAACTTGAGTTATTAACCAAAACTCAACAAAAATTTGATTGTTTAATTTGAATTATTTTGTTATTCTGAGAGAAACAAGTTTGTTATTCAGCAAAGCTGAGCAATTAGTTATCAGGACTAATTGAGCCACAAGTAATGCAACGTTATTCTACAGTATAGCGGATAATACAGTTCACAAAAGTTAACTGCAAAAATACAATATCCGGACAGATTTGAAACCGCTGAATTGAACTGGGCGGTATAAAGTTTTCCTTGACTTTGATAGGAGAGCAGCTGTTACATTTGGTCCACCAACCCGGAAAGTTGAAGGCAAATTGCTGGTCAATCTGATGAAAAGAGTGCCAAATGCACCCCCCAAAGAAAATCGAACGAATCGACAGTGCAACGCCGGTGAGGCAGAGCGGAAGCTGCGAGTGCAATTCACAAAACACGTTGAAGAGTTGACCTCGCCTAAAATGAACAAGCAAAGCAAACAGCAACCAAGCAATTCAAGCACAACCGACAGAGAGGAGCTTCAATCAACTGCTCAAAGGTACGACAAGAAGTTCAAAGATTCAGTGGAAGAAGTTAACACTAAAACAGGGATTGGCTACAAAATAATTGAAGATTCAGATCGACCCAACAAACTAAAGGTCCTCTACCAACAGACTGTTCACCTTCTAGAGGCAGAAATAACCAAGCAACTGCAGCGTCGAAACAAGCTTGTGCCCTATCAAGCTAATTTCGCTGAAGAACATCTGAAAGAAGCAAGAAAGTGCAAAGCAAGTTTGGACTATCATTGGCTGGCATATATAAGCAAAGGCACGCAACCAGAAATAAATGCCGAGCAAAGCGACATAACTCAAGCAGTGAACGACAGCGAGAGCAATAACAACTGCCCAACAGAAAACTGGATTGCTCAAGCAGTGCAAATGCAACAGCAAGTGGCCAAGAGACTGAGATTGTTTTGGAAACATCTTCAGCAAAGCAAAGGCGCGAGGAAAACATTAAAAAATTCGATGTCGCAAGGTCAGCAATATCTGGAATTGGCTTTTCTGGACAGTTCTTTGGTGCTGCATGGAGTATTAGGGAGAGGAAATTTGAAAGGCCTCATGTGATCATTGATGCACAACTGGAGAGTCTTCGCAAAGCTAGTCAGGTGAAACCTAAGGACTCACCAGGTCTGATCAGTTTCTCAATTATTGTTTCGAACTTTGTGATTGTGCTCAAAGAGTACAAGCAGTTTGGAGATCTGTAATCAACCTCGACATTGTTTATGGCAGTAGATAAAATACCTCAAGTTCTCAAAGAGAAGTGGTGGTTCTATGTTGATGATAAAGATGAAGATTTGCCTGATCCGATTATGTTTGAAATTTGGCTATCTAGGATAGCATTCGGGCACGAAAGGTTTTCAGCTTTCAAGGGAGAGCGAAGAGAAGAAGACTGAAGAAGCACAAATAGAGACAAACCGTTCTCGAAAACTTCAAACATCAGTGCAAGATCGAACGTGAAAGAAACGAAGCAATTGTAAAGTGATCATTGTGCACTAGCTGATGGCACTCATAAAATATGGAATTGTCCACTTTTCAACAACATGAGTGTGAATGATTGGTACTCAGCAGTGAGGAAGCAACGCTTATGTTAGGGAAGTCTAGGCAAAGGACATGCAATCAAAGATTGTAAAGTCAATGCGTGCTGCATCAATGGATGCATCAAGAAGCACAACCGATTGCTACACTCAGAAAACTAAATGGACGAGGGCAATCACGCAGTCTACGTAAGCGCAGCAACAATCAACCAGAGTCACGAAGTTACTAGCTTTCTTCAGATAGTTTCTGTCTCAATACAGAGCAGTAGCAACAGGCTGAACACATATGCTTTCCTCGACAGTGGATCAACGGTTTCATTCACCGATCAAATTGTTCAAGAGAACTTACGAGCCCAAGGCACCGATGTGACGCTCAACATAGCTGGTAAACATGGAACAAAGGACAAAAAAGTTTCCTTTCAAAATAAAGGGACTACATTCAAAGGTGCATTCAATCGAAGCGTTTGCACACCCCTCAATATCCTTGGAAAACACAAACTACAACTACAACAATCTGAAGCAAAGCTTCAATCACTTGAGTGTTCTACCCAACAAAAGCTTCAACTTGATGGAAGTTGGCATAATCCTTGGTCAAGATGCTTATGAGCTACAACGCCCATTGGACTACAAGATAGGAACATGAAGTGAACCTTTTGCCGTTCAAACAGAGCTAGGATGGGTATTCAGTCGACCCATGACGGGCAAAAGAAGCCAAAATGTTTGTCATTTCGCCTTCACTGAAGATGTGAAAGTGGCTGAGAATATCCAAATTTGGTGGGACATAGAAACCCACGCTTCTAAAATCAACGTCGTCAGTCAGTCAAAGAAGGAACTGCAGGCACAGAAGATACTAGAGATTGCGACAAGTTCACAGGCGAGCGGTACGAAATGGGAATGCTATGGAGTGAACCAGAGCCAAACCTGCCGAACAACTACAACTCAGCCTTGGGTCAGCTTCACTCACTGGAGCGAAGGTTCCAAAGGAACCCAAACCTGAAGAGTTTGTATCAACAGTCAATAAATACAGATGTAGAAAAAGGATTCGTAAAAACATTGGAGGAGTCCGAAGTGAAAGGCACCTTCGGGAAAGAATTGTATATGGATCCCGAAAGAATTGTATATGCATCCAGTGCTAAACCCGAACAAGCCTGGCAAAGTCAGACGTGTTTGCAATGCCGCCTCAAAGTACAAAGAAGTATGCCTAAATGATAAGCAACTAGCAGAACTTGATCTGCCACATGGTTGATTGGAACGATATGCAGATTCCGTGAAGAAACAATACCCCTGACAGCTGACATCGAATCGATGTTTCTACAAGTGCAAGTTTCCGAACAGGATGGAAGTGGCTTGATGTTCTTATGGCGTCCAAGAACTAACGAACCTGTTCAGATATACGAAAACCAGCGTCATGTATTTGGAGCTAAAATTTCTCCTACTTGCCCAAACTATGCTCTGAACCGAGTGGGACTGGACAACAAAAGAGAGTATCCAATTGCAGCAAACAAAACAACTTCTACATGGACGATTTCATCAAATCAGTAGAAACCCCTGAAGAAGTAATTAAAGTCTTCAATCAACTACAACCTCTTCTCTCACGACATGGATTTGAATTGAGGAAGTGGATAAGCAACAACGATACAGTTACCAAAGCAATTCCAGAAGACTTGAAGTCAATCAGCAACACTAAACAAGTCGAAGTGGACCGTTATTGATGACAACATCCAAGTATGCAGAGATACAAACAAGGAAGTTGAAGCACTTATAACCTAGAAGAAGATTTTGTCATTGGTATCTTCAGTATTCGACCAGTTCGGATTGTTTGCTCCGTTCAGTATTCACATGAGACGACTTCTGAAAGACATCTGGACTAAGAATGGCCAACATTGGAACAACGAAGTGGGGCCTGGTGACGAAGCAGAATTCCTGAGATGGTAAAAACAACTTCCAATAGTGGCTGAGACAAGCATCGATAGAAGGTACTTCAACAGATAGAGGGATAAAACCGAACTTCTTGTGTTTGCTGATGCATCTGAAGACACGATATGTGCAGTGGCGTTTCTACGTTCACAACCAAAAGAATACTCAGCTGACTTGGCATTTGTCATTGGAAAATGCAGAGTGGCACCGATGAGGCATCTTTCAAAACCATGATTGGAATTGCAAGCGCCAGTCATGGCAGTGAGGTTGGAAGAACAGATAGTCAAGGAACATGAAATGAAGATAAATAGTTGCAGTTTTTGTTCAGACTCAACTACGGTACTTCAGTGGATACCCAGTTCCCATCGTAAACAACAAGTGTTTGTGGCCAATCGAGCGGCTGAGATACTTGATACAACTGATGTTTCACAGTGGAAGCATGTAAGCGGTATCAACAACCCAGCAGAAATTGGCACCAGAGCAGTCAACATTGAGGAACTCAAGAGAAGTGAGTGGCTCACTGGGCCAGCCTGTTCGAAACGACCAGAAAACTAGTGGCCAGATCAAGTGAACCGAATCTTTGCATCAGATGAAAAGAATATACCCTCATCAGTCTTGATGATACAGGCTGAAGAAAAGAAAGTTGTTATTCAGTGTGAACGATTCAGTAATTTTAACAGACTAGTGAATACAATGGCATACGTACATCGAGCATTGAACAAACACAAACCAGCAACAATCAGAGTCTTCATTGAAAAAAGGCAAAAAGCAAAAGCAAAAATCTTCAAGTTACTACAGCAAGAACAGTTTGGTGAAGAGATGAAATCCCTCAAAGCTGGAAAGGAAATTCCCTGAGGCAGCAAAATCCTACAATTATCACCTTTCCTAGATGAAGGAGGAACTATTCGAGCCAAACGCGGAATAGGCAAAAGTCAATTGGACTTCAATGCAAAGCAACCAATTTTGCTACATTGGAAACATCATGCGGTGGAATTATTCTTGCGGAACGAGCACAAGGACAATCCACATGAAGGTACTGAGCATGTCAGAAACCTTGTTGCACAGAAGATATGGATCCTAGGCATACGCAACGCCTTAAGATCAATCAAGAACAAGTGTGTTACCCGCAGAAAGGGCAGAGCACAAATGATAGCACCAGTAATGGCATATCTACCCGAAGATCGGTCAGATGCTTCAACAGCCTTTACAAATGTTGGAAGTGACTACTTTGGTCCTTTAATTGCGAAGATTGGACGAAGAAACGAAAAACGATGGTGTTATCTCTTTACTTGTCTAACTAGGAGAGCGGTGCATATAGAAGTTGTACCCAAGTTGGACACAGACAGTTGTCTCAATGCAATAATGAGATTTACTGCTCGAAGAGGCAAACCAAGTACAATCATCAGTGACAACGGGACAAACTTTGTTGGAGTTGAACGAGAGCTTTCAGAGTCTGTTGCAGCGTGGAACAAGGAAGGGATCGAAGAACATCTAATTCAACGAGGAATCAGATGGAAGTTCAAACCACCCGCAGCACCTCACTTCGGAGGAGTATGGGAACGGTTGGTGAGAAGTTGCGAGAAAGCAAAGTATGCAGTATTGCGGAACAGATCAGTCACCGGGGACGTTCTTTCAACAACGATGTGCATTGTTGAGCAGTCTTTGAACGCAAGACCGTTGACTCCAGTCAGTTCAGATGTTAATGACTTAGAAGCATTGACCCCCAATCATTTCTTGCTTGGCAACAGGAACGTTTGCTTACCCTATCTATCATCCGCAGAAGAATTTGTGGATCATCGAAAGCTCTTTCCACAAACATAAGCCTATGCAAATCTCATATTGGACAGATTTCCTAAAAAATACCTGCCAACTCTGAATAATTGACAAAAATGACGATCTACGTCGAACAAAATCCTTAAAGAGGGCGATCTCGTTTGGTTAATCGAAGACAGCAATGGACGTGGATATTACAGTCTAGGTCGAGTTACGGAGACCATCGATGGGTCTGACGGTGTGATTCGATCAGCGATAGTTCGAAAGAACGACGGAGTGTACAGGAGACCAGTAGTGAAGGTCGCCCCAGTACTACATGAAAAAGATGTTTTCGCGATGGAAAACAGGGCCGGCGATGTCGCGGCTGGGCTTACCAACTCTATTACCAAATTGAACAGCGCTTCAAGGCCATTTCAAGCATTGAAGCTAGAATAGCGTGACAAGCGTAATTTAATGCTACATTCTACCGAAGCCATACAGATTTGATCATTTTGTTCAACATTTATATTTAGCAACTATTATTAGTACACAATTGTCACACATGAAGTGAGACTCAAACTCGAACTATCTCAAAACCCAGCAAAACTTACTACGACTTAACAATACTGCATCAGATTCTTTGCGATTGGAAGGCGAATCAACCTGTTATTGATAAAGAATATTCGACAAAACTTCTACATGGTTAACAAACTTCCCATGACATCAAATTTACACTGAAAAAGTGACGTTATGGAAAAGTGCTCACATTCTGTCGACATTATTATCTAGAACGAATCAACAGTTGAATTTGACATAGAAATCCACGTGACTAGCAGCATAAAAGGAGCTTGAAAAAATACCAAAATTCAGTTGAAATTCGTAAATTTGACTATATTAAACTGCCATACAGTGCATATTGAAGCACACTTTTTTGAGCGGTATATTACTTGTGTTCGTGTCCTGTTTTTGTAGATCATTTTGGTGGTTGTACAGTTTTAACTTTACTTTGACTTGTGAAAAGAGACTTAACTTTGATATTCTCAAAATTTTCCTTCTGAGGAACAGAGTTCCTAAGTAAGAGAAACTTTGTGCAAAGCTTAAAATCAGTTTCTTACTGGCTTTAACAAAACCTACTCTAGTTTAACATTGGTGTTTTTGAAAACAGTAGAGGGACTTGCTAACATTAAAGTTAGAGAATTATTATTTTTGTTCAATTATAGTTACAGTATTTCACCCTCTTTCTGTAATCTTTGTAGCAGAAAGCTGAAACTTTGTAGAAGTAGAGCCAATTTACGAGGCTACAATTTGTTGGAAATAGAATTCCTAAGTTCTGTTTATAACTTGAGTTATTAACCAAAACTCAACAAAAATTTGATTGTTTAATTTGATTTATTTTGTTATTCTGAGAGAAACAAGTTTGTTATTCAGCAAAGCTGAGCAATTAGTTATCAGGACTAATTGAGCCACAAGTAATGCAACGTTGATCTACAGTATAGCGGATAATACAGTTCACAAAAGTTAACTGCAAAAATACAATATCCGGACAGATTTGAAACCGCTGAAACGAACTGGGCGGTGTAAAGTTTTCCTTGACTTTGATAGGAGAGCAGCCGTTACATTCGGTTTGACAGAGTCCCCTTGTCGTGTAAATGAGGGAAATTCAAAAGACGACAACATATGTTGACCTCATTTGAGCCCTTATTGGACTTTTGGAACCACTTCACAAAGTGACACCCCCAGAAGCAGCATTTTTCAATATAATTGAGCGTCTTCCAGTCGCTGTATTGCAATTCGTCCGGCCTCAATTGTTTTTTTAAGATTTGCTTGGTTTTGATACTGACACTTGACGTAAAGGCTCCGGTATATTAGTCTCCGGTATTTTAGGCCGTAGACTGAAACAGTTATTGATTAGTATGAAAAAATATTAGCTTATTGTGTTAAGTTTGCAAATGGACGGTTTGGGGCCAAACTCATTTCCGATCAACCAGTAGATAAAATTTATGACAATTTGAGTTTGATTAATGTGCAGAGATAAACGGAGATTAGTTGACGTAAATTTGCGGTACTTTTATCTGGTACAAAAAAACAGTAATTTGAAACAATAGCAATCGGTAGCTAGTCTATTAACCAGCAACTTAATAATCTGTAATCACTTCGTGTAGATATTAGGTAAATTAAATTTTTCTTTTGTATTTTACTGTAATTTTACTGTTTGTAATCTTACTGATCTTGGTAGGAGCCTACCATTGAAAAAGTTTGTGTTCAGTAATGGAATTTCCACCAAGTGTTTGATGGCAACTTTCTCTTAGGCGCCTAATTCTCTGATCCCCTTTTTAAGTGCCGATGAAATTAAGGGACCTCTGTATTGACATAGGGAAGTGTGAGTAAAATTGCTGGTTCTTTTCTGTTTTGCCCCCCCCCCCCCCCCCAGTTACCACATTTGTTGAAACTGTTGTGTATAGTATTTGTAAGGGTTTTAATAAAGAGTACATTTCGAACTCAAAGGCCACGAATATCTATCTCAAAATTGGATTTTTTGGAAATGCTGTCAAATTAGCGAATGACTTGTGTTTTGCAAGGTCTTATTTCCAACGAGTTTGTGTTAAGAAAAAAATTATGCTCTAATATGCAGTAAGTTTCATGACTTGTTAAATAGGGCGTCGATTCGTTAAGCAGCCACTTCGAACTTTAAAAAGAGTTTGTTTCGTGAATCTACTCCAGGCCTCAACTTCCCAGAACTCACGTGCAAATTTTAGTCTAAAATGAGGGATTTGTTAAACTCAGCAATCTAAATCTTGCAATTTACGTGTTTCAAGCAGGCTTAGGTGACCCTGCTAAAGTCACCTCTTTAAAATCCTGCCTTATATCTTGATTCGCATCGCGGTTCTTGATTGATACCAGATTTCCTCAGTGTTTTCACCAATGTAACAAAACCTCTACAATTGTTACACATTTTGTCCTATTCTAAATTTGTTTTTTTTTCCAAAGAGAGACAGGACGAGTTAACTTTTTGTTTAGTGTATTGTTGTGTCATATGAAAAAAAAAACAAAATACCTTGATCTAAGACCTGAAGCGGCAAGGTTTTGATCTAAGTAAATTGAAAATATTTCTGCCGATCATTCAACAAATTGTTCTCGGCCTCGGATGCAAGCCTTGAATTACCATAGGCTCCCAGAGCTTTTTCTAGCATACACGTATGCCGATGAATAGCTGCTCTATTTGGTTCCATTGTCACATAAATGTGTTTAGGCAAAAAAGCTGATTTTCATCCGTGAAAACTAACGAAATTTGCGATGAAGCGTTTCTGTTCAGACCCCAAAGACTACAAATAGAAGAAATGGCGATTTTTTCAAAAAAGTTTAAATTGTGTTTCAGTAAAGGCTGCCTCACTAGTCTTTTTTTTGGAAAAGAACGGTACAAACATTCTGGCCGAAAGCATAACCAGCCTGCTGTTGCCGCAGGATTATGAGTGTGTTCAATTAAATAACTGAGAATGTTAATTTATCCTCGATTGTTGGGATTTCTTTTTCATGATGTTGAGACTTTTATCATGATTTTCATACATTTTTCATTAATTTTTTTCTCGATGAGTATACTTTTTCATGATGAAATGTATCCCCTAGGATGGAGAGGCTAAGGACGTCGCTGTTAAGCTGTGGACTGGAGTGTGGAACAAATACAAACTGGATGAGAGATGTGTGGATTCCATAGCTGATGAGGTCAAGGTAGTGGAGATGAAGTCTGAGAATTACCTCATGTACTACAGGTCAGTCAGGAGCCAATCAATGTAAAATTTTGAAATCACTGAAATTTTGAAAAAAAAACTGTCCAATAAAAACCAGAAAGCAATTTTTTATTCTTTGAAGTTTTACTTAAACAAGGATGCTCGTTAATGTGCGTTCGCACATGATTTTCCGACGTGATCTCATCTACATTTTTGACCTTATTGTCAATCTAATGGTGAGATAATTAAAAATAGATCTTTGAGTTAAAAAAAATCGTTACATAACTGAACTACTAATTGAAATACGTAACACCAAGCCTAATTACAGCTGCCATTCGAAAGACTACGAAAACAAAACAAGCAACAAAATAAGCAAAACATAAATGTTAGAGAATGTGCCAAAAAGAAGAGAAAAGAAACACAAATATTGACCACTCACAAAACTTTAATGAAAACGCATATTGTCAATCACACAAAAAAATATCAGTTACGACATGATATTGATAGACAAATGGTTTTTGAATTACAATGAATTGAATGGAACCTCTCAATGATAAGAATAAGTTACAAGTTGACGAAAAGAACAAAACTGAAAAGTTTAAAAAAGACTTGGAATCGAGCAATATCATACACTTAAATACTACTCGCGATAAACTGACTGCATTGAGTAAGATCATTCATTTAATTATTACTTAGAAGCCTATGAGACCAGTCAGAATTTCACTACTACATGAAGAATTAACAAAAAAGAAATAACAACAAAGTCAGAATAATTGAGCGAGAAAAATGTCGAGCCCAAGCTTATTTTAAAAGCAGTGGGGTTGTTCTTTTCTTAAGATTATGAGTTCCAAAGACTGAAGAAATATAATAAAACCACGAAATTTTTGGGAAAACCACTTTTATCAACGCCAATAAATTCAATGGCTTTCAACGGAAATCAAAAAGCACGCTAAGTTATACCTCAATGAGAAGGAAAGGATGTTTTGCAACCATATGTAATCAATGGGATCTATGAAAACAGCAACAAAATCATGCAAAAACCAAAAATTCAGTAGAAAAGTGCCAGAAGAAAGTGTCGAACCCATTGAAATCATGAGCGTTTCTCTTAAAACTTTATCTATGATCTGTTGGACGTCTTTTCTAAGCCAATGGGAACTATCAAAATTAGGTTAATGGGAAAACATTTCAAAAGGAACCAAAATTACAAAAAAAAACCGATTTTTCTTTGAAAGTATGAAAACTCGTGCCATCGAATTCATAAGACCAATAGTTATTAGTTAAAACCACTTACCAGAATAATTTTGTATGCAATAAAAAGGAAACAGGTCGTGTCATTACTGAGATTTACTTACATTTCATGGAAATAGGTTTAATGAAGGTTAGTGTTCAAAAAAATTTCAAAATTTCAAAAGTTCTTTGAAAGTTCAAAAAAGTCTTACCAACCACCAATTTCGATGGCTCTTGGCGGATGTCAATGAATACGGAAAATTATTCCTCGATAGAAATATAAGGATGTGTTTCATTCTTAAGTAATCAATAAGACATGATTGCTGTCTTATGATTATGAAAACAGCAACAAAATTAGACAAAAACAAAAAAATTCAGTAGAAGAGTGCAAGAAAAGTGTCGAAGCCATATGAATAAAAAACTTTCCTCTGCAAATTTTATCTATGATTAATTGAAAATCTTCTCCAAGACACTGGGAATAATCAACATTAGGATACTAAGAAAAAAAATGAAAAGAAACCAAAATTGCAAAAAAAATGTCCAAAAATTTACGAAAAAAGTTTGAAAGCTCTTGCCATCGAAGTCATAAAGCTAAAAGTTAGAAAATAAAACCGGTAAACAATTTCGTTTTAGTTGCACTAGAAAAGAAGGAGGTCCTATAATCACTTAGACTGACTTACAGTTAACGAAAATAACTCAAGATGGGTTAATGTCCAAAAGAATTTCAAAAAAATTTTTAATGTCTTAACAACCATTAAATTCAAGAGTTTTCATCTAAATCCAGAAAATAGGCTAGGCTATGACTCGATGGGAAACCAGGAATGTTTGTCATCAATATGTTATCAATAAGACACCACAATAAGTCCGATGATTACGAAAACAACGACAAATACAGGCAAACACCAACAAAATCTCAGCCGAAATTTTGAGAAGAAATTGTCAAAACCATATAAACTATAATCTTTGCTATGAAAACTGTTTCTCTGATCCTTTGGACGTCTTTTGTGGGCCAATGGGTAAAACCAATTTTAGGATAATGGATACAAAATTCAAAAAGAACCAAAATTACAAAAAATTAGAATTTTTTTTAATTGATGAAAACTCATGTTATCGAAGACCTACAACTAATGTTAATCAGATAAAACCACTTACCAGAATGATTGCGGTTGCAGTAAAAAAGAAGGTGGTCCTATCATTACTGAGACTGAGTTACTCTTCATGAAAATAAGAAAATAACATCGGTTTAGGTTCAAAAAAATTTTCTAAAATTGTTTTTCAAAGTCTTAGCAGCCATTAGCTGTCTACTCAAAGCGCTATATAGGTTTACCTAAAGATAACTAGGAAGTCAATTGAACTTTTATTCAGCGAGTATAATCCATAAGACTTCCAAAAATTAGTAAGATCTCAATAAGGAAATCAAAGTTTCATTAAAAATTTCGAAAACACAGATTCGAAGACAAAAAAATTATGAGCGATTCCTTGAAAACAAATATTTTGTTCATTGGGTATCAGTTGACTGTAAATTAGAATTGTCATTAACAGAACCACAATAGGAAAAAGGACTAGTCTCTAAAAGTCTCCAAAAAATAATAAACAAGAAATTTTTCTAAAAAAAAAGCTCTCAAATTGAATTCGACATTTTTTTCAAAAGATCAGAACTAGCTTTAAAAATCTATTGGTAACACACAAATCTTTATATTTTTTGCTTGATATGTAGTTTTGAAACAATATTCTTATAGAAAGGCCATAATTTGAACAAATTTTTGCTAAAAGTGAGCAAAAAGTAAAACTCATCAAAAATTCATTAAACAAAATAACAAAAGTCATCATGAGTGTCATCACATGCAATTTAGTAATAGGGAGTGCTTGCATCACGTTAATGAACCTAAGGACAGAGATATTAATCTTAGACCAGAAAATAAAACATAAAATATGGTGCATTATAGGATAATTAAGTTTTTTGTGAAAGTGGGATTATAATCAACTCAGGTACATGGAGTTATTAATATCAAACCAGATTGTTTATGTAGTGATTATAAAGATGCAAACAAAACAGACACATCTAAAACAGAGGCAGAAATGGACACAAGGAGACTGATGAACAATTCGTTATTTTGGTAGAACTTGCTTGAAATCATTACATTTCACTCAAACCAAGCTTTTGCATGATGAAGAAAATAATGAAAAGTGTATAAAAATCAGCATTTAGGAACATAACAAGATATGATGACTATGCTCATCTTTAAATTACAAATAAAGAAATAGAAAATGAATCGCCCATATGTCTAGGTACAACAGAATTAGAGCTAAGTGAGTTTCATGTATACCAATGCTATTATAGTAATCTACAACCATCACTCAAAAACCTTCAATAACATTATAAAGAAATAAAAAGTCTGATATTAAGTTTTACTAGCAGTGATGTTTCAGACAAACGTTTGCAACTAAAATTTCTTGATAAACCTATTAAAACCAATAATAAGGTTTCAGTTAAATTTTAACATCAATTTGATAGAACAACAATCAAACCTAAGCAATATAGATTGTTAATCAAGAGCCGAATTTGTATACTAAAGAGAAAAGAGTAAAGAAAGATAATAAGTGTAAACAGGCAGAATGTTATAATGCTCTACTGAATAATAAGGAAAGAAATGTAGATGAATGCAGAATACAGATAGTAGCAGATAGAATGACTACAGTGAAAAATTGAAGAATAGTTTAAATTCTTTTGATGAGAAATGATTCTATGCTAATAATATTGAAAGTTATCCCCATGATATTAGGTTATATAGATGCAAATAAGATTTAAAATATAAATTTAAAAATGCTACAATAGAACTGATAACAAAATTAGAGACGCTAATGATGAAGAGAGAAATCAAATCTAATAACCGAGCACACTTTAGAAGTAAAGATGAGTAAGCCATTAAATCTAATTGCTGCTTCTAATACTCTATATAAGGGTTGTCTTAAAACTAATTTTTGCAGGCAGATTGCTCTCTAGCTTCTTCTCTAGCTTTAGTTTTACACTCTACAAAATTCTTCCAAGTTTTCTCTTCGTCACTTTCTACAATCTCTCCCTCTATAGTTTACCCCCTCTCCCTTGTGTGCTCTTGTTTTAAATGGTCGTCTACTCTATTTTGACCTAGAGATATTTGACATGCTGTACACCTATATTTTTCTCCCTCTTTACAAGATATCCATTTAAAATTTTTTATTATTCTTATGTTGTTTCATGATTAAATGTGAATCTTAGCTTCACTCAATTTTTGAATACATATAAAAAAATCAAAAAACATATATTCTACTAGTCTGAGATAATTTTTATTTATTTCTTCCTCTATTTCTTAAGAAGTAAAACAAGAGTTAACACACCAGTAGTTTGTATTACGCTAATTAGGTCTCAATTTTTTTAATGGAGTAGAATACAAGCTCAAAATGGACATTAATTTATCTTGATTCAAATATTATCATCTTGGTATAATAAAGCATGATGTGGTAGATAGCTATCATAGTGTTTTAGTTGAAAAATTAAAATGTTTTTTCGGACTCAAGAGTAGAGGATATTGATGTTGATAACTTCATAGATTCATCAGTGTTTAGTTAAAACCAATTATTCACACTTAGCTGATTTTTGAAATATAGAATGAAAGAATCAATCGATATTAAACGAAAAGAGCCAATTTTTTTAATGAAAATTAACACTTGAATAAAAAAGATAGACCATTTGAATTTTATAGAACACATAAGATATAAATTTCATACCTAATGAGACACATAGCGAATATAATGCAATTGGAGCCATAGTCACTATAATAGGCATAGTAATTGGTGTTTAATGAAAAATTTAAGGAAACCAAAAAAAAATTGAAGCTCATAAAACAATAGCCTCTCCGATTTTAGAGTTCTAGGCTTAAATAAGATTGAAAATTTTAAGATTAAAATGGATAATGGTGAATCTTAGCTTCCCTCAATTTTTGAATACATCACAAAAATCACAAATCATATATTCAACTGGTCTAAGATATTTCTTTTATTTATTCCTCTAGTTCTTAAGAAGTAAACTTCTCTCCCCTTTTGTCCGTCAACTGCAACACAAATTCTTCTATGTAGTATCTTAGTAATATTTTTGATGACGAATAGAGTTTACATTATTATAATTAAAATTTCTAGTTAAAAGTGGAACTTCACCACTTACACACTTTATTCTATTAGGAAGTGTTTTTCTACAATACTGTAATCATTATTTTCAGTCATTTTTTTGAAAAGAACATTTTATTTTCAAATGCAATTTATACTTTATAAATTGATATATCAAAATAAAGTGCATAAACTCTGAAGATAAACAATGGACACATTGACGTGATACATACTCAAATAGCTAAGATGATGGCTATATATGCGAACGAAATGTAAAATCTAGAAATTACTTCTAGCTTTTATCAATTTATTATAATGGTCCTAATATTTAAGATGCTGATACATAAGATGCTCAATGTAAGTTGCTCATGTAAAGCACATCAGCAAATTAGCGGTTTTAATTTTAATGGAGCTATATGTAGTTTATGTGTTTTCTTACATAGGTTTGGCTTTGGAAACACTAGAGATCAATTCAAAAATTCTGCTGAAAACTTTAAAACAATATAAAAAGTTTACCATATTGAAAATTGGTGGAGCATATCATTAATTGGTATTATTTGAAATGTCAAAATTATAGTATATTCTAAATGATCCTTATTTTATCGTATTTTGAGGAAAAGATCAAAAGGTTATAAAACTAATGTGTTGGAGCAATATGAAGTAGTCCAACATATTTTCATTATATTTGGCATATCTAAATCTGGCAAAACACCTTTTAAAAGAGATTTTTTTTAGTATACAGGAAATTGTTCATGTTTTCTGTAACAATAAAAGTGAAGGATCCGGGCATAAAGTTTATTCTTGCAATGATTTACATCTGGTAAAAAAATTGGCAAACCTTTTCAATAGTCTCATTATACTTGTTGTTATGGCTGACAATATTAGATTACCAGCCGTAGATACATAAAACCTAAAAGGAAGCCGTTATAATACAAATACAGTAAGCTCTGGTCATACAATAACCGATCTAATTACTAAAACAAGAGTTAACACACCAGTAGTAGTTTGTATTACGCTAAATAGGTCTCAATTTTTTATTAATGGAGTAGAATACAAGCTCAAAATGGACATTAATATATCTTTATTCAATTATAATGATCTTGGTATAATAAAGCATGATGTGGTAGATAGCTATCACAGTGTTTTAGGTAAAAAAGAAAAATGTTGTTTCTGACTCAAGAGTAGAGGATATTGATGTTGATAACTTCATAGATACATCAGTGTTTAGTTAAAACCAATTATTCACACTTAGCTGATTTTTGAAATATAGAATAAAGAACCAATCGATATTAAACAAAAAGAGCCAATTTTTTTAATGAAAATGAACACTTGAAGAAAAAAGATAGGCCATTTGAATTTTATAGAACACATAAGATATAAATTTCATACCTAATGAGACACATAGCAAATATAATGCAATTGGAGCCATAGTCACTATAATAGGCATAGTAATTGGTGTTTAATAAAAAATTTTAGGAAACCAAAAAAAATTACAAGCTCATAAAACAGTAGCCTCTCCAATATTAGTGTTCTAGCTTTAAATAAGATTGAAAATTTTAAGATTAAAATGGATAATGGTGAATCTTAGCTTCCCTCAATTTTTGAATACATATCACAAAAATCACAAATCATATATTCTACTAGTCTAAGATATTTCTTTTTTTCCTCTAGTTCTTAAGAAGTAAATTTCTCTCCCCTTTGTCCGTCAACTGCAACATAAATTCTTCTATGTAGTATCTTAGTAATCTTTTTTTGGCGAATAGAGTTTACATTATCATAATTAAAATTTCTAGTTAGAAGTGAAACTTCACCAATTACACACTTTATTCTATTAGGAAGTTTTTTCTACAATAATGTAATCATTATTTTCAGTCATTTTTTTGAAAAGAACATTTTATTTTGAAATGCAATTTATACTTTATAAATTGATATATCAAAATAAAGTTCATAAACTGTGAAGATAAACAATGGACACATTGATGTGATACATACTCAAATAGCGAAGATGATGGCTATATATGCGAACGAAATGTAAAATCTAGAAATTACTTCGAGCTTTTATCAATTTATTATAATGATCCTAATATTTAAGATGCTGATACATAAGATGCTCAATGTAAGTTGCTCATGTAAAGCACATCAGCATTATAGCGGTTTTAATTTTAATTGAGCTATATGTAGTTTATGTGTTTTCTTACATAGGTTTGGCTTTGGAAACACTAGAGATCAATTCAAAAATTCTGCTGAAAACTTCAAAACAATATAAAAAATTTACCGTATTGAAAATTGGTGGAGCATATCATTAATTGGATTTATTTGAAATGTCAAAATTATAGTATATTATAAATGATCCTTATTTTATCGTATTTTGAGGAAAAGATCAAAAGGTTATAAAACTAATGTGTTAGAGCAATATGAAGTAGTCCAACATATTTTCATTATATTTGGCGCATCTAAATCTGGCAAAACACGTTTTAAAAGAGATTTTTTTTTAGTATACAGAAAACTGTTCATTTTCTGTAATAACACAAGTGAAGGGTCCGGGCATAAAATATATTCTTGCAATGATTTACATCTGTTATACAAATTGGCAAACTTCGCCAATAGTTTCATTTTACTTGATGTTATGGCTGACAATATTAGATTACCAGCCGTAGATACATGAAACCCAAATGAAAGCCGTTATACTACAATTATAGTAAGCTCTGGTCATGCAATAACCGATCTAAATACTAAAACAAGAGTTAACACACCAATAGTTTTGTATTAAGCTATAAAGCTCTCAATGGTTTATTAAAAGAGTAAAAAACAAGCTTTAATGGACACTAATTTATCTAAATTCAAATATAATGATCTTGTTATAATAAAGCATGATGTGGTAGATAACTATCATAGTGTTTTAGATAAAAAATAAAAATGTTGTTTCGGACTCAAGAGTAGAGGATATTGATGTTGATAACTTCATAGATTCATCAGTGTTTAGTTAAAACCAATTATTCACACTTAGCTGATTTTTGAAATATAGAATGAAAGAATCAATCGATATTAAACAAAAAGAGCCAATTTTTTTAATGAAAATGAACACTTGAAGAAAAAAGATAGACCATTTGAATTTTATAGAACACATAAGATATAAATTTCATACCTAATGAGACACATAGCAAATATAATGCAATTGGAGCCATAGTCACTATAATAGGCATAGTAATTGGTGTTTAATAAAAAATTTTAGGAAACCAAAAAAATTACAAGCTCATAAAACAGTAGCCTCTCCAATATTAGTGTTCTAGCTTTAAATAAGATTGAAAATTTTAAGATTAAAATGGATAATGGTGAATCTTAGCTTCCCTCAATTTTTGAATACATATCACAAAAATCACAAATCATATATTCTACTAGTCTAAGATATTTCTTTTTTTTTTCCTCTAATTCTTAGAAAAAAGATATTGGAAAATTAGATAGTTCAATTGAGTTTTATAGAACACATAAGATATAAATTTCATACCTAATGAGACACATAGCGAATATAATGCAATTGGAGGCATAGTCACTATAATAGGCATAGTAATAGGTGTTCATTGAACAATTTATGGAAACTAAAAAATTACAAGCTCTTAAAACAATAGCCTGTCCACTATTAGTCTTCTAGTTTTAAATAATATTGAAAATTTTAAGATCAAAATGGATAATGGTAATCATTAAGATATGTTTATGGTCTTGCCTTGTTTGCTGATACTGCCCATGAGATGAACCTTGCTATGTCAGAGTTATTTGAAGGTACCGGCGAATTCATTTAATGTAAATGGCAAAATGTAGAAAACGCTATATTAGTAATATTGAAGAAAACAATTTTTTTATTGATAGTGTTTTAAGACCGTTATAGTACGAATCATTCAGAATTAATAGTAAGATGTTTATATAGCATGCCTTTTTTATATAGCACAATTCCTTTTGAAAAAAAAATATAGATAAACAAAGAGAAATTAGAGAATGCGTGCCTAATTATATAGATAAAGATAAAGATATCTATAATGATAAAGATAAAGGTAAAAATAAAGATAATACAGTTAATATAATTAAATATATAGAATGTGATAGTGTTCTAATTGATGATTTAATTTATTTTTATGTCCATTACTTAAGAAATCGCAGAAATATGTTATATAGATGTGATGAGTGTTATGCTTCCAAAATTAGTAGTCTTCATTAAAAGGATATGTCTTGCAAAAATGTATTATGATGCCATTAGTAAAGATAATAATAGTGATAGTGTAATTAAAAAAGATGAAAATAAAAAAAACTAAAAGTCACGGACTAAGATTGAATTGAAGTCAAAGTTTCGGAATGATTGATCATAGAGAATAAGAATATATTAACAGATGAGGGTATAGATAAGATAATTATTACTCCTACTAAATTTAAAAAACATGCAAATACTGCAAAAAACTAAAAACAGAAAGATAATTTTTATTAAAAAAATGAGTTTATGTAAGGACAAAAATAAAGAAAAATTTAGTCTTCTTTTATATGGATTAATGAAGATTATCTATAATCTCTATAATCTAACACTTAATGCTTAAAACAGCATAATACCTCATGCATAAATGCTATTATATTAAACTTTAAGTAAAATTATATTTAATTGTAAACTCCCTAAAGTCATGATTAAGTATACTATCTTGTTAACTGTAAACTATCTTGTTAAACTATTTTAATAAAACTATATTTCTTTTAAAGAACAGAGATAATCATGGTTTTAATTAATTATGTGAGATTTTCCTGTTTCTGTGTTTTATAAGTGAAGATCTACTTGAAGTTTTATTATAATCAGGACATCAAACTTTTCCTTTGCTACAATCTTTACGGAAAGTATTTGGTTTATGAAAATTTCATTTATATTTTTCAATTCTACTCTATATATATGTTTTATTTAATTTAGTAGCAGTAAAAAATATCGCATCTACACCCTCATCTTTTATTTTATTCTTAATTTCTATCAGCAATTCATTTTTAAACACTGACGTCAATTCAATCTTAATCTCTGATTTTAAATTATTATTATTATTATTATTATTATTATTATTATTATTATTATTATTATAATTATAATTATTATTATTATTATTATTATTATTATTATTATTATTATTATTATTATTATTATTATTATTAGTATTATTATTATTACTATCATTATCATTATTATTATTATTATTATTATTATTATTTTTATTATTATTATTATTATTATTATTATTATTATTATTATTATTGTTATTATTATTATTATTATTGTTATTATTTTTATTATTTTTATGATTATTATAATTATTATTATTATTACTATCATTATCATTATCATTATTATTATTATTATTATTATTATTATTATTATTATTATTATTATTATTGTTATTATTATTATTATTATTATTATCATTATTATTATTATTATTATTATTATTATTATTATTATTATTTTATTATCTTTTTTAAATACACTAACTTTATTAATATCTTTAATAAAGGCATTATAATACATTTCCGGAAAACACATATCTTAAAAATCATGACTAACAAATGGAGAAGCAAAACAATTATCAAACCCATAAACATATTTCTGTGATTTCTTAAGTAATGGATTCAAAAATTATGAAAATCATCGCTTAGGACACTATCACATTCTGTAAAATTAGTTATAATTATATTATCTTCATCTTTAACTCATCTTTATCTTTATTTTCGTCTTTATTTTTATCTTTATCTTTATCTTTATCTTTATCTTTATCTTTATCTTTATCTTTATCTTTATTTTTATCTTCATCTTTATTATTATTATTATTATTATTATTATTATTATTATTATTATTATTATTATTATTATTATTATTATTATTATTATTATTATTATTATTATTATTATTATTATTATTATTATTATTATTATTATTATTATTATTATTATTATTATTATTATTATTATTGTGATACCGGTATAGCCGCATCATCTAAAACTCTACGCAACAAAGACTTATAAGTATTTAGTATCGTATTTATAAACACTTATGATATATAATTAAACGCACTGTACATACTGTGTCTCCGAAAGGAGTTTATGTTAGTTGCTCATTTTCACGCCTGCGATTTGGCGGGTATTATAACGTGGTTTCAAGTTAACACATCTGCTAAGTGCAGACGATAAACAACTGACATAACGAACAGTCGATTCGTGCCCGAATAAAGTATTAAAGACAATTCTTTTCACAAAGTGATTCATAGATTCAAATACATCATAGATCATTACAATCTATCATAAATATCCATAAAGCTTATAAAAGCATCCGTTACTTAATCCTCTTCATAAACTCCATTCCAACTGGAGCTATCGCGATCTTTAATAATTCAAGAACCAGACTTACAGTCTCTCCATTCGGAGTTAGAGACCAGTACAACAGATACAAGAGTTGATCAAACAACGTTCGATAATTCAACAGAGATAATCCTCCAAAAAGAATCCATTCGGCATAACATGGCGCAGTCAGCAATCAAAACTCCGCTCGGAGTCCCTGTATTCTGGGAGAAAGGAGCAAAGCCCACGACAGAATGCACCACGTGGTTCGGTACGCTGAAAATGGCCATAATGGCAAGAGACAACCTTCAAGTTGATAAACTGTTAAAGCTGAAACCGACAAGAGCTGAGCTATTCTATCCAACACTGCCCACATATAAAGATGCACTAGGAGGAGAAACCGAGGATGAAGAAAGACAGAGGGAACAACGAAATGAACGCAGAAAGGTAGACTGGGCGAACGAATGTAAACAGATCGAGCAAAAAGGACCGATGATAGACAGAATTCCGTGGGACGAGGCAGACCTAAAGGTCAAAAGTCTAATCTATGTATCCCTAGGGGCAGAAGGGACAAGAACTTACCATCAGAGAAACCCACACACGAGAATAGAACGTTGTACAACCAACGAGTTGGTACACGAATTGGCTATAACTTTCACAAGGCCTCGCAACACAACATTCGACCGATTCCAGTGTTTTAAAGCCATGCAAAGATCAGACGAATCCCTCGAAACCTTTTATAGCCGACTCCGCGAATTAGGAGCACACTGCAAATTCGAGAAACTCGAAGAAGATCTCGTTAAAGATATATTTATATCAAACATGAGAAGCTCCAACATCCAAATGGAACTGCTATCAGAAGTGAGAACGCCACAACAGGCACTAAACTATGCAATAAATAGAGAAAGAGGCCAGGCTAACCAACAAGAAATTTTAAAGGCAAATACAAGTTGGAACACGGTTTCCTACGTTCGCCAAAACAAGATAAGACCACAAATAGCCTACACCCAACAAACAAGACCACAAACATCATATGGTCAACAAAAATTATCAGCATGCTGGAAATGTGGAAACAGAATTTCAATGGCCCACCTTCAAACATGCCCCGCAAAGCAAATGCAATGCAAAATTTGCAAAAAATTAGGGCACTACACTTCATTGTGCACGGCCAGAATGCCAGAAAGACGACCACCACGTGGACCAACGAACAACACAAGTCCACAAGTTAAGCAACAACAAACGAGAAGAGTAAAACACGTTAAGCAAGGATCGGAAGAAAGTGACCACACGGAGGAAAGCGTAGACGCAGAGGCGGCCCTGTACATAAAAGAACTCCATGAAGACTGGGCGAATATCAACATAATACAACCAATGGAATTCGTACAAAAGAAAAATGATGAAATCAATAAAGACCCATACGGAGAATTTTGAGTAGAAACAACTACATCCCAAAACAAAGTACAGTGGCTAGCAGATACAGGCTCACCACGGTCATTCATGAACATCGACATAGCAACAAAACTCCAAAAGGAGATCCCGACAGCAAAAATATCAGAATATACAGAAAACACAGTCAACAAAAGTTTTACAAACAACAATATAGAAATAAAAGGAATACTCTCAATTGATCTAAATTCAGGATCATGGACAGCTAAAGACTGCAAAGTGTTAATAGTGGAGAATAGAACGAACAACATAATGGGGAGAGATATCCTTACCAAACTGGGGATCACACTCAGTGCGCACAAAAAACCTGGTAAGACAATTAATATAATTACAAATATCCAAACGGAGAAAAACATTATAAAGTGGATATTTCATAAATACCCACACCTTTGTACAAGATTGGGACGATCAAAAAACCACATCGCAAAATCGTTATTTAAATACCAATATACACCGTCCCAACACAAAGGAAGAAGAGTTCCACTCCATCTGCTCGACAAAGTGGAACAAGAACTCCAAAAACTTATCGATGAAAAACAAATTATTAAATTAGACAAATGTTCAGACGAACTTTTCATAAGTCCAGTGGTGATAACCGTAAAGAAAGACAAATCAGTAAAAATAGCTCTCGACTCCAAAAAGCTAAACGACGCTATACATAAGAACAAATGTCAAATGCAAAGCATCGATCACCTTATGGATTCGGTAGCAGTATTTATTTCAGAAAGAAAAAACAAACCAGGTCAGTATCTATTCTCCAAAATTGACCTAAAATATGCATACAGTCAAATTCCATTAGATGAAAACATCAAAAAACACTGTAATTTCAACATAATAGGTGGAAAAACCACAGGCACATATGGATTCTATGGCCTAACCGATATGCCAGCCACCTTCCAGAAAACAATAGACAAAACACTACATGACATAAAAACAAAATTCGCATACTTAGACGATATCCTCATAGTCACAAAAGGAACACTAGAAGATCACGAAAAAGGACTAGACAAAATAATGCAAAGACTAAATAACGAAAATCTAGCAATTAACTTACAAAAATGCGAATTTACGAAAGAACAAATTACATGGCTAGGTTTTGTAGTCACCCCAAATGGAGTAACACCAACAAAACAAAAATGTGACGCAATCATAAATCTTGAAAACCCAAAAACACTTAAACAATTAAGATCCTTCATGGGGTGTATCCACCACCTGATAAAATTCATACCAAACCTGGCAAGAATATCCGAACCACTAAGGCCTTTGCTATCAAAAGCAAATACAAAATCACAAAATAAACTTGATTGGAAAGAAAATCACACGATCGCATTCGACGACATTAAAGCTCAAATAAAACAAATAACAGAAAACAAACATTTCGATATATCGAAACAAACAAGAGTGAGATGCGATGCCAGCAAAAAAGGGCTAGGTGCTTGCCTTGAACAAAAAATTGGTCAAATATGGAAACCGATCGCATTCTCAAGCCGATTTCTAAATAACCTCGAATCAAGATATAGCACAAACGAATTAGAACTACTAGCGGTAGTTTGGTCGTTGGAACATTTTAAATACTACCTATATGGTACGGAATTCATACTCCAAACGGATCATCAAGCACTACTTTCAGCTCTTAAAGAAAATAGAGGAAACAAAATTTATCAAAGTAGATTAACACGATGGGTAGACCGTTTACTACCATTCCATTTCACAGTCGAACATGTTCCAGGAAAAAATATGGGGTTCGCTGACTACTTAAGTAGAAACCCTACAGGAGAAGCAATTCCACCTACTGACGAAGACAAAAACTTCGTAATCAACACAATCGAAGAATTCAAACTTTACATAACAAGAAATTCATTGTCTCCAAATGGAGCGAACAATTCATTCTCTCCAAAGGGAGCGATTATCTCAACCAATCAGAACACAGACACAAAACAAGTCGAAAATGACGTAATTAATCCAAAACACACAAGCAACAAAACAAACAACGCTTTTTGCCTTAACACGCTTACAAATCAGTCACATATTAACTCTCATTCTTTAAATCCAAATTCTATCTTCAAATTGATTAACAAAAACATTGTCGGCATAACTACAAGACGTAACCCCAACAAAGATACTTTCAATATCCCTATTAAACGTAGATTTCGAGCCCCCAATAAAACAACAAATCCCCAAATGGAGCAACCAAGCAATTCAAAAACTTTTACTAGTAGTAGCACTCAAACGGAAATCAATTCGAACAAAGGCAAAGGCCTTGACCCTTTAGATCAGTCCAAACACGAAAACTTATTCGACGCTCATAACGACCTACCAACACCTTTATATAGAGAAAACTTTAACAAAGTCTTTAATGAAGAATTCCTTGCAGAAGCCTCGCAACGTGAACTCAAACCAATCATTGACTTAGTAAAAACACAAAATTGGGACGACCTCAAAAAAGTAAACCCGCTATACTTCCGCATTAGACGAGACTTATCGGTTACCGAAACAAATTGCCTACTTTATGATAATCGTTTAGTTATTCCTCAAAAACTCAAACAACTCGTTATAGACACAATTCATCACAAACATCCAGGGCAAGTGGGAATGTTAGCGCTAGCCAAATTAATAAGGTGGCAACATATTCATTCCGAATTTGTAGCAAAAGCCAAAGCATGCCGACACTGCATTGATAAAGGTAAAAACTTAAAACCTATAATTTCAAAAAACCAGTTGGGAGATCTACCCAAACTAAATGAGCCTAACGAAGAAATCCAAATGGATTTCGCAGGACCAATTACTTACAAAAATAGCACACAAAACAACTACATCCTAGTAACGGTAGACAGATTATCACGCTTTCCGCACGCGGAAACATTCCATAACTGCAACATGGAAACAGCGATAGACTACTTAGAAAAATATTGCAAACTTCATGGAATCCCTAGATCTATAAGATGTGATCAGGCACAAGCCTTTAAGGCAAAAGAATTTGACATATTCTGTAAAAATAAAAATATGAAACTGATACTCGCTCCAGCCGGAGACCACCGAGGAACAGGAATGGTCGAACGCCTAATACAAACGATCAAAAGACGTTTAGCCGTACTCGATATTGATCCCAATTGGAGCTCAGAAACTCTAAGCTCACGCCTACCAAGTATAATAGAAAACATCAGACTCATACCTAATAGAACTACAAAAATAACTCCGTTTGAAGCGCATTTCGGCAGAAAGCCAAATACAGCACTATCAAACATGCTAACAATACCAGCGATAAAAAACTTATCATATCATAAACTAAAAAGTCGTTGTTTAGACAAGCGAACTCTCAAACACGATGTACTGTCACAAGAAGAGATGTGGAGACTAGATGGGAGGTCTGAGGATGAACTCGACATACAGTATAAACAAGACGAAAACCCCACCTCCGCCCCACAGCAAATAGACTCGGACGATTCCGAAAACTTACCGCTAAGCAGAAGCTCCCCAAGTAAGATATCTCCCTCAGAAATACACTTCTCCATTGGAGATAAAACAACTAAGATAGTATATAATAAGAAAAACGTCGCGCGTAAATCCATAGCGAGAAAAACTAGGGAACCAAGAAACACTTTAGCACCACAATGGACTATAATCCCAGATGGAACTATAACTAACTACACACCACATACTATAACAATAGATACGCCACAAAGGAAAAACACAGTAATCCGAAAAAACGATATTGCTATAGCAACCGAAACTAAGCCAATACCCGAAAAACCAAGATTAATCCATATGGTGGCATGTAAAACGGTTGGGGAATATAAAAGAAACCAAGAAAAAATACGTAAATTCTGTTTAGACGAAGCCAAAAAGCAAAAAACTGCGAACCAACCACTAGGAACGAAAAGAACACGCGAAGCAATCAACAGTACCATCGACTCAGCGGAACCAGCAAGTTCAACCGCTAACATCAACGAAGTACCTGGAACAACAAAAACAAGAAACAAAGAATCGAATAGCACACCTGGACCTTCGAAAAACTCAACAAGTAACAAAGCCAACACAAAACAGACCAAAAAAACATACTCTAACCAAGAAGAGCAACTCAAGAACAATATGGTCAAGGGACAAACTGATACAAATCGCAACAAAGAACCAAAGACAACAACAAT
>NW_027453560.1:0-37043 GCF_964194025.1 Convolutriloba macropyga | reverse complement strand
GAATGAAAACACGGCATTTACAAACCATTATATCAAAATGAGTGGTCTCACTCGAAATGAATAAAATTTTCAAAAAGTTTAAATTTTTCCCTTTTTTTCAGTTACGAAAGTGCCAATTGGTGGGGCTGCTTTTGTGGACCCGACCCAAGCAGAGCCCACCTGTGCAGAACAGCTGATTGCAGAGTGTCACGTGAACGAATTCGAAGAAGAGCGACTCACCATTCCAACCAAGTCCGAATACTCGGCTTGTGAACTCAAAGGTTCGTTTTATTTTATTTACCTTAGGTCATTTTTTATCCTCAAGTTCAATCTTCATAAAAATTCGGACATTTTCCGTTTGTGCCCCCAGGCTTTGTGGGTGCAGATTATGTGCACCCCTCCAACGCACGTGCCATATTTTTATATCATGATTTAGCATGTAAAGACACGTGCTCCGTAACTGGGGGTGGGTTTGCATAGAGTTCTGGGGGGGGGGGCACAAACGGAAAAGATCCGAAGGTTCTTTAGAAACACATTATTTATCTTCTGCACTTAAAAAAACGCAGTTCAATGGTGACTTTTTTGGATCGCATTTGAAATGATAGAATAAATTTCTAGATATTGTATCTGATATTCAATATTAAATACTTGTTGATAAGATTTTGAAACTATTGATTCAAGACTTTTTCCGCTATAGATTCCAAAAAAGAAGCATTTTATTGCTGGTTTTTAAATCTTTTTGTTAAATTTAGTTTGTTCTTCATTTCAAAATTAGTTTGCATGATATTAGCAAATTTTTCTTATTTTTCGTGGCAAAATGAAAAATATATTTTTAAACAAATTTGCAATTAAAGTACTTTATAGTTGAAAAAAAGTAGAATTTTAATGTGCTCCAAGTAATGATTTTTGCTCGGCATCTCTTACAGCGTTCTATGGTTTCGCTCACATTTTGGACGTTGTAATAATAGATAACAAAATGCCCTTAATGAGCTTAAAATACATTTTCGGCATTTTTTCTAAATCAATACTCGATACACGATTAATTATAGAGAGCTTTTAGCCCCGGGCTAAATACATTGATACGTAGTATACGCTGAATGAATGAAATAAGAATGAACAAATGCCATTTACGTCTTACTAATTGTCACAAAAATTGGGATACATTTTTCCTGTGGCGTTCTTAGTTCCTGGCATTACGCTAATTAGCCCCGCTATTTCCAAGGGTGAGAAATAACCCACTCAAGATACCCCATACATATAGCCAATAGCATATACCTGTGCCCAAATCGTTACCCGTTCAATTTTGCAAGAATGCATTATAACAGGACCTTTCTAAAGGAATTATAGTTGCCTAATTTGGTCAACTTTTGAGCACGTGTTTGCGAGAATGTCGCGTGAAATGCAACTTGTGTCGTCTTATCGAAGCCCTAGAATATCAATTCCATTCATAAATGAAGTCTTAACAATCTGTGGACGACATATTGAGTTTCTGTGGGAAATTTAAATTGATTAAAATTTCCTGCGGTGAAATTGGGGGTGGGGGGGGGGGGGTGTGAACTTTGATATCGAAATCTTGAGTGAGGAAACGGGTGAATTGGGTTTCACAGAAAATGGTTGTTTGAATTTTGGGCTCAGATTTTGACGCGCCAAAATGGGGAAACTTGGGTGGGGGCTGGGCTGAAAGTGAGAGAGTTCGAGAGTTGCTGGGGGGGGGGGGGGGTGGGTCTGGGAGTTCACTCGCAATCTAAGTAAATCTTCCCGCTAAACTAATCAAATCTGGACAAATACCAGGCATTGAGAGAATAAAGCTAAGTTTACGTTGTGAAACCTGACTCGAATTTGAGTTATTTCTTGTGGGATTTAATAACAAGCTGTTATTAATAGTTAGCGCAATGTTCTCTTTGAGTCTTTGTTATGGGTTATAAACAGTCGCCTGTTTACAAAATATGTCATAAAATTGTACCTTCGTGGCAACTTGTTTGAGTTATAACTCTTAAACTCCTTTTTTTGTTATGCATGAAAGAACGGGCCTTCTTAGCCGGTCATAAAAATTTGGGTCTTTTTGGCCAAATCCTTAAAATTTCTTTAGGCACGTCACCAAATGCGCATCGGAGTAAAAAAAGGAAAAAAAGTAATCAAAAGTTATGCATTTCCAATTTTTGCAGTTTCATTGCAAAGATTAATTTTCCCATTTTCCCACTGTGGTAACTCTCATAAATTTGCAACGAAAGCGAATGTTCAAAAAACTTCAGGCCTGAAAATTAATATCAATGCTTATTTACTAGCCCATAATTTCTTCATTTTACTAAAGTTGATTATAAAACTTCTGCACTTTTTAGTTGAAGGTTGACCTTTGAACTTTGTCCATTAGTTTTGTTCGCTTAACTTACAACTTTATGTGGCAGGCTACATGTTCTGGTTCAGCGGGCTTGGTTCTTTTCTTCCAATAAATAGTGTGTTATTGTACACTAAGATGGATAAAAAATCCAAATTTTGCAAGAATTTTGCAATTAAGATTCAACTCTTGCAATATTCTTGCAACCGAAATGGGAAAATAATGCATTCCCCTGCAAGGCAATTGAAATATTTCAAATTTTTTAATTAATAGGATTGTTAACCTAAAGTTGAAAACCAATTGATATAACAACGGGTGTACATCTATACATTTGATTGCTATCATTACAGCTGGTACAATAATATATAAATTCAATTAATATATTTTTTTAATCTTCAAAAATGTAAATTTAAAGTTATAACCACAACAAAAACGTTTGATTAAATATTTACATTTTCAAAATCGCCTCGTAAATATATGAATAGTTTGGTCTTTATACTTCAGTAGAACAAATTTCTAAAGCCTCTTACTTGTCTATCTATTGGAACACGTTCATGCAGTTTGACCATTTCGCTGCTTAGTTTTTCCTTAAATTATTTTTAGTTTTCTCTTTTCGGATTTCAATTGGCAAAAATTTTTAAATTTTTAAAATTTCAAAATTTCCAATCAGTGATCTGTCACTCCATTTGGATTGGCACTTATTCTTTGGAAAGTACTGGAGAGTTCTGGAGTTATTGGTCAGTTCGTACTTTTCAAAAATCTTGAATGAGGAGTTTTTGGTTTCTCGACTGCTCTCTTTATATTGTGAGAGGAGGTCAAAAAATTTAAGAAGACAAACGTTTTTAATGAAAAGCTCTGCTGGTGAAATTTTGTCTTTCAATAATAGATCTCTTGCGCTGTCAAACTTTTTGCGCAGGTGGCAAACCTTTATTCCCAATTTATTTGTCTATTAACTCTCTGAAGTGACTTAACCGACAACGATTGAAAAAAAAAATGGCACTGAAATTGAGATGGGACAAAACACCCAGTTCGAATATTCAATGCCGTTCTTTACGCATTGTTTTCTGTTAGATAAAAACGATTCTAGCATTGCAATTGATTCCGTACTAAATCCATATTTTGCACTTTTTTCGAGAAAAATTTTGTGAGATATTGAATAAAAAGCTTTGGCCAAATCCAAGAAAATAGTAACAACGGTTTCGTTTTCTTCTAACAAACTGTTCACTGATTCTGTCAACGATATTACTGTATCATTTACATATCATTGATATGTATCATAGCACATATTAATACAATTTTGTTCCTCGCGGATATGAAAAAAAAAATTAGTCCAAAAAATTTCTCGGAATGACAAAAAACTCACTCTTTTACAGACAGAAGTAAATTAAAAATGAAGTAATAATTTGACATTTATTACTAGTTTTTCATAATTAGACGTGTTCAACTAATTTTAACCAGCAGCATTTATAACTTGTTTATGATTAATCACTGTCAAGGGTGTTGTAAATTTGCTATTTTAAATCCGGATTAATTTCAGGTTCTTTCGGGTTCATAAAGGGAACATTTCTGGACGGACCGGCAGTTATGGGTGCTGGGGGACAGCCCGCTTCCTCCTCAATTGTGGAAGTACCTGTCTTGATTAAACGAGGGAGCTATTCCTACCTACAAGGAGGCACAAGTACGATAGAAAGTTGCGGGACTGGGAAAAGCAATACAATGCACGCTATGGGTCTATACGTTGATAAAAGAACATTCATGAACGAAATTGCGATTGCGGCTCAATTGTCGTATGACTGCAATGTTCTAAAGTTGTGCGGGATTGTTAGAAAAGGTAAACAAAAATAAACAAACTAATACTTTGTTATAACTAGTTAAAATTGTTAGAAGTATTAAAATGTTTTTAATTTGATAAGGCTAAAATGTCAGGTTGGGTATATTGGCATTGGGTATAATAATACCATTGGGTAAAATGGGGTTGGGTAAATTGTCATGTGACCAAGATTAGCAATCGCTCAAGCTGAGTGCTAAAACCGAATTATCTAAACGGACAAAAATTGTGAAGTGAATTTTTGATTAAAAAAAGAAACGTATATTGCATTTTGATTTACTGGAAAAAAATACTAACGATAATTTTTACTTTAGGTCATTTCGAATAGTATGACATTATTTTTCAAATTTGTGATAAATTGATTGTGTTCTGTAAACTTAAGTCCCAACTTTGCCCAGAAAAATCGAAAAGTTATAGTGGACATAAATACATGTGCATGAGAGTGAATTAACGGACATGCAGAAAATTTTTAGCACCTCTAAAAGTGGTGGGGATCGAACCCACGCCTGATGGTATGCATAGCGCACGCGTGTTATAATAACATTTTCCCTTCTTTTCCCGCTTGTCTTTTCCCTCCAAGTCACATCTCATAATAATAATTAAAAAGTACTTACTTGAGGATCTGTTTTCTTTTAAAAATTAGTATAATATAAAATCTATCAGTTGGTCCAAATTTTTGTGTGAAAATAGAAAATTTTCTCAGTCGTAAAAGGAAACAGATCTTAATTTTAATATTTGTTCAATTCTTGTTACTAACTTTTTCCTATTTCGGGATCCTGCTCTTAAATTCGTTTGGCTTCAAACTTTTATTAATATCTTATTTTTGACAAATTTATAAGCTTTGGTTTGTTTATTCAGCTTTCAGCTTTGAGAATTTGTTCATGTTTTGAATTAGGATATGCTGGGAACAAAATTAAAATTACACTCGAGTTCAATTAGTTGATAGTAATATTTATTAGGAAGTATTGATTTTTATGTCGGGTTTGATTTATAGTCGCACAGGTTTTTTGAATAAAACGTTACATATCTATTGCTTCCCGCCTTTAATCAAATCAAATACCTGTGAAAAGTTTTGGGAAAACTATAAACTATATCGCCAACAGATTTTAATTAATTTAGACGCCCGTGAAACGAAAGCCCTAAAGAAAATTGTGGAAATTGTAAGACTGTGGGACATTCCTGCCCCCCCCCCTCCCCCCCCCCCCCGGAGGCCTGTTTATACGGTACATTTTCCTCACCAATGTCGCCACCGTCGGGAATGGTATATATTAGACCAACGGGGGGTGGGGGGGGGGGGGGGTACTGAATTTGGAATGGGGGGGGGGCGGCTGCAATACCCTAGATTTAAGAATTTGATAACTTTATCTGACGTTTCGAATGCACGTGTTTTAGATTACCCGGAAATAGCTATTTACGAACACGCCGAAACAACATTAGAATGGGCGTTGAGAAACAACACTTTGTGGAACCAACGTCGGTCAATGACTGCCGGGGTCGGTGGGGGGATTTCTGCGAAGGACGGTCTGTTGCATTCATCGGGGATGGATTCCCAACATAGTGGGGAGGATAACTACTGCAGTAATAATATCCACAAACTGTCCAGATGTTCACCCGAGGTTCATATTATGAGAGGGGTTGCAACGGGTATGCAGTATCTGTCTGAGTTGGGCTATACTCACAAGGTGAAAATTTTTAAGATCTTCGCGATCTCCACATTTTTTAAGATCTTCACAATTTTTAAGATCTTCAAGATCTCCACTGTAATGACTGCATAATTTACCAGTAAGATTAGCGGTGAATTTAGCGGTGAATTTTTTGTAAGAATTGCGATTTTTAGCGGTGAAAAATTTTTTACCGCCGCATAAGCGTTGAAAATAAAATTCACTGCTTAAAAGTTTTTTCACCGCATTCGTCGCATTGAGCGCAAATCTTACATTTTTTAACCAAATTCTCAGCAAACCTTCATCTTTTCTTTTAGCGATTTTTAGCGGTGACACCTCGACCCGGGCTGGAATTTTCTCATTATCGACCACCTCTACCCCCCCCCCCCCCCCCCCGAAATACAGCCCATTTTGGTTTAACTACTGTAATTAGGAGCGGCTACAGTTTGTACGTAACGGGGCAATTTGATAGGACATTTATGCACGCAACCTTATGAAAATTTATTCTTTCATGGCTGGAGGGGGGGGGGGGGCAATAATGTAAAAAATTTGTCCATAGCGAGGGGGCTGACGTAGAATATTCTAGATTTTCAAATGGATTATTAGTGGAAGCGCTTTGCTTTAAACAACGTTTACACTGAAACAATGCTAAAAATTACATAATTACATACTCCAATATTAATTCCAATATTCAATTACAACCTGTTTAGGTTCACAATTTTTCTCGGGTTTTTAGAATAATTATAAATTTATACACAGTAAGCTTGTGTGACTAAATGAACCAATTTATCATTAAATGGAGATTAAACTTTTTAAACAAAATTGATGAAGTTCAATTTTTGAATTTGTTACATAAATTTTACAATTTTCGTATTGCCTTCAAATCCTATTTTTACCTATGAAAACGAACAGCCACAATTTGAAGATTATTATACTAATAACAATGCTGATTAATTTATTTAACATTTTAGAGCATGTAGATATCTAACTTTAGGGTTATATTCTGAGAAATTTACATGTTTCAAAAAAAATGATGTTGATTACAGGTACTAAGAAGTCGCAATGTGTATTTGACGGAAGAGGGGACGCCCAAAATAGCTGGATTCGATCACAGAGCCTTACTGGACGAAGAACTGCTGGACTCTTCGATTGAGACCAAAGAGGTATGTCTGAAAAACAGAAATTGGAAAAAACTTTCAGCTGTGAACCACTTTTAAACTAGGATTTAATTTTTATGGGTTAAATATTGGCAGATAAAAATTGAACGTTGCAAGGGATTGCAACTTTTTGTGGCAATCTCAACATTAAACTCTGATTTGAAAACGTTTGACTGTTTTCAATAATTGTGATTTAAAAAAATGTGCTACAATATTTGCAGCTATGGTTTAGGTCACATTGGACCTTTATGTGGTCTTTTCTTGATCATTTTTTGTCTGATAGATTTGAAATTTTTTTCGAGACAATTTGTAAAAACTGTTATAAATCAAGGGCATCAAATTAAGGCGTGGATTTATAGGGGTTTTACAAGTCTCCAAAATCACGGTTCGCTGAATTGATGCGGAGGCGGGCATCAATTAATGGCGTGAATGGCAATTATACTATGTTTGGACTGTCTAATCCCAGCGGGTGGACACCTGTTTACCCCCCCCCCCCCCCCTCCAATCATTTAGGTCAGCCTCCTCTACAATATTTAGTTCTAAAATTCCCCTGTTTTTTTTACTGTTAAGAGTTTTTCATTTCAAGGTGAAAACAAACAGTTTGTTTTCGTAATGAGAAAAAATGAAATTAAAACCCATACATGCGTTGCCTGTTTGTAAGAAAAACTGAGAACGAATAAAAGCCTAATTTTGTTTATCTGCAGACGCCGTACTGTAATTTGAAACCTTTTATTAAAAATTTTTCTCTCAATTTTCATTCCCATTGTTTTTGTACTAATATTGGAAAGAAGAAAAAATCTTTTTCTAGCAATTATTTTTAGCAATTATAAATTATGCTTACGTACTGTACATTTAATGAAACTGTAACTTGATAACAGATGCAAATAAAAAACAGAATGACATGAAAAATATCTTAATAGAGTTGACTTGTATTATGTTTTGGGGCGATTTTTAAGACTTTTTGTTTGTAACTTCTTGTTAAGCACACCTATTGTTGAGTGTATAGTAGTTATGTATGGGTCGAATAAAAACCATTGATGTGAAAACAATAATAATCATCTCATATACCATACTAGCAAACGTCACTTACGTGTCAATTTGTTGACAAAGAATAATTGTAAACATAGCAATTATAACCAAATGTAAGAAAAAAGAATGAAAATATTAAACAATGCTCGTTCGCAGATAATTTCAAAAAACCATTAACTAATCGTTTGATGATATATCAGAAGGCTTCAATGCACATTGAAAAGGCCAGTTGTTTTGGTTTGTTTTAAGTGGTAAATTGAAGCCATTAAAAATAAAAAGTTGAAGAACTCACTTTTAATGCCTCGTAACGTACACAATTGATCTCAATTGTAAAGTACTCATATATCTATTGGTAATAAGAGTGTGTGTATTTACGACAGAGGTTTAAAAACACGTTCAAAAAATGGGTGACCCGAAAAGTTCTTCACGTATTTTCTCGAAAATTGATCAAATGTTTTCAATGCGTTTGAAAAATCAAAATCAACTTTTAGATGTCAAAGCGAGTTCAGCGATGCAAGAAATCTTTAGAAAACTACCAGAAAGTTGTAATGAATGAATCACGCCGTGACTTGAGATGCTCCTAGTTTTTTTTATGTTTTCTATATATCTCTCATAACAAGGATTCAAGGATTTAAGGATACAGTGAACAAAATTTCGGGAAATAATTTTCTAGGAAACTTTTCGAAAATATAGTTAGAAAATTAGCTACAACATGCAGTGTCCTGTAACTTCTCACTAGGGGAGAGAAAAAATATCGACAAAAACATTCATTCGCTAAATAAAAGTTTAACGGTTGTTGATGGCTTTTAAAAAAATGAACATCGATTTTTGGTCATCAACCATTTTTTAGCGCTCATTTTATAATTTTTGAGAACAATTATTTTTTCGGTTTGTTAAGTTTCGGTCCAGTTAATTTTTGCTGAACCATTTTGGTCTAGAATATTTTATACTCGCATTGGATATTTGAACTTTTGCAGAAAAAAAGAGGATAAATTGGTACAGCCCAGAATCTAAGAAGCTGATCTAAGAAGCAGGGTATCTAAAAACAAAAGCCGAACCACCGCTTGATTGTGAAAAGAGAGTTCTTTTAAAGTCTGTTATACACCCTTAGTTTACGTCAGGGAAAAGAGTTTTCGGATCTTTTCCGTTTGTCCCCCCTCAACTTATTGGATGCATATTATTTGCAATCCCCAGACGCACGTGCTATTTTTTTACATAATAATTGACCATATAATGACACGTACTCTGTAATGGGGGTTGCATAACGTACGGGGGGCACAATTGGAAAAAATCCCAGTTTTCCTCCCAATGAAAAGTACAACTTGTACGCAGAAAATTTTACCTCTGAAAACATTTGGCCACAGTAAAAACATTTAGGTTTTGAAAATCAGGTTTAACTTCAAGTAATTTATGCAAAATCAAAAATCACCTGCTATTTTTGGCAAGATCAGAAATCACTTGCTACTTTTGGCAGGATCAAATTTAATTTGTTACTTTTGGCAATATAAAAAACCACTTGCTACTTTTGGCAAGATCAAAAATTACTCGCTAGTTATGGCAAGATCAAAAATTACTTGCTAGTTTTGGCAAGATTAGAAAGAGTTATCTGCTTTTGGCAATATAAAACCACTTAATAGTGCTGGCAAGATCAAAAACCATTTGCTAATTTTGGCAAGATCAAAAATCGTTTGCTACTTTTGGCAAGATCAAAATCATTGGTCTAATTTAGCAGTATCAAAAACCAGTTGCTACTTTTGCCACATCAGAAACCACTTGCTAAATTTTGCTTTATAAAAGATCACTTGTTAATATTGATATCATAAAAAGTCATTTGACATTTTTGGCAAGATCAAAAATTACTTGACATATTTGGTAAGAGCAAAAATTTTTTGCTACATGTGATGAGAAAGGCAATCTCGTTGGGAATTGATACAGCAATTTGTTGAAGAGCAAGATATAGTTCCGTTGCATTGATGTGTTTCACAATTTAGCTTGCCAATGGGTGAAATCAATAAATTGCAATTGCGCCATCAATAATAGCAACATTATCGATGGATCCAGTGAAACTTTTGTCAAATGGATGATGTTCCCCGAAATTATGAAGCTTCATTACAAGGGCTTCTGAGTATTTCTGTAATTATCATGAATTATTTGCAGGCTTTTAGTTCTTCGAACAATCGCGAATTAATCAGATTAAGTCCAGCACTTCCTTAATTTTTTGTTATTCTATTTATTGATACAAGATTGAGTCTTGCATCTTTTCCGAGAAAAAAGTACAAAAAAATCCAAAAAAAGACTACAACATCAACAAAACCTCCTAATCAGAATAGTTTTTGGGTTCCCAAAACATTGTAGATCAAAAAAGAAAATTCCATCAATATTTGAGCTACACGTGTACGAACTTCTGAAAATTTTATCAAAAGTGATCAGAAGAGAGCATCCTAGTGAATCTATAAACTTGTTTATAACTGACAAGGAAATCGACAGATTATTCGACACTGAAGGGAGAATCAAAACAATACCTCTCAAAGAAAAATTAACACGCAAGAAACGAAAACAAATCTCAGTTCGATTGAGAATACTCTACAATAGCTTGTCCACTCTGGACTTTGGTATAATAAAAAGTCTGAGAATCTGCAAAGAAAAGAATTTGAAAAAACTGCTACACTCCTTTCTGGACAACTACAAAATCGAATCAGATTTTTTGGAAACTTGTATTGGTAGTATGCTCGAAAAAAAAGAACGTGTTTTTTAAAAAGTGAACATAGCTGGCAGATTTCCAGAAAATAGCCGCAATAGATTCATAGATCGGCAGTCTAAAAAAACAGTAAAAAAGAAAGACCAAAAAAATTCTTCTTTTCATTGAAGGCTGATCTGTTATATTTTGATTAAAAATCTGTATAATTTATTGCTGCCTCTATTAGCTGATCTCAAATAATCTTCATTTAGAGTGACACACACCCATTTGACCTTATCTCTTCAAAGTAAATAAAAGTCAATTTCAAACCGAGGGAGTCATTTTTGAGAGTGAGGTAAGTCAAGTGTGACCAAAAATTTAATCACGCGCATGAACAAAAAACTCGCTCCACTAAGAGCCAAAAGTGACGTCGCACATGCAATTCAGTTGAAATTGCATGAACGAATGAAAAAAAGTGGCTGTGACGTCATATGGTTGTAACAGAAATCACGACGACGAAATAAAAAAACATAGCAGGACAAGTCCTGACGTACAATTCAAAGAATTTTCATTGACTAAAAAAACTAGACCTAAAACGGACACTATGAATGGATTGGAAAAACCATTTATAAAAAAATCTGATCCAAAAAATCGAAAAAACAGTAAAATTGAAAGTGAAATTGCCGCATGTGAACGAAAAACCACTGGCGAGAAAGCGAACTTTTGTTCAAACACCGTTTTCTCACTCTACTTTAAATTTAGAGCAAAAAAATTTCACGCCGCAAAACCACTCGCTTTTTCGCTCCATTGCCTGTTTCGTCGGGTCCAAAATCACTATTCCAATTTGACTTCAAAAATCATGAAAATGTGTGAACAGATCTTAAAAAGAAAGACAGCGCCCCAAAACAATTCAAATTCTTTGAATTGTAAAAAAAACCAAGAGAAGGCCAATAATAGCCCCAGCTATCGCTGTGCGGCTATAAAAAGGTTTTTTAGTTTAAAAACAATTAGACATTTGTGCGTAAAATTGGCTTAATAAACCCCCCTTTTTCCTGTTCCTCTTGAATGATCTCAGTATAAGTAACTAAATGAAATTTGAACATATAATCTAATTTTGAATAGCTCTGTAACGGTGCTGAAATAGGTAAATTTCTTCCTAGCATTCGTTCAGTGCGACGTTTTATGCTCTAATTTGGTTTAATTATTCGAAGATTGAATATTTGGTTCTGAAGACAAATTTATTATTATTATTATTTATTTAATTCAGCGTAGATTTAGCTCGACATAAATTTTTATTTGTAACTGCTCTAGTTAAATTTGGCCAGCAAGATTTGGAGCAAGAAGGGTTTTTGAAACGAAACATGAATCCAACTTATTAAAAACGCTTTTCAGTTTTCGATTATCGGCCAATTTATTTTGTGTTATTTTTAGCTATGGCTCGAAATGCTGCCCTGGTTTGCCCCCGAAGTACTCGACTGTGGAAAATTCACCTCATCCAGCGACATCTGGTCATTTGGAGTGCTAATGTGGGAAATCATTTCACAAGGCGACCGACCCTGGGCTGACCGATACCCCGAAGAAATTCAAAAAGCAGTTTTTTGTGGGCAAAAGTTGACAATTACCCACACACCTTGTTCGATGGCTCTGTATAATTTGATGATGCAATGTTGGGAAACGGACGAAAAACGGAGGCCAAATTTTGCGTTTCTTAGCCAAACTTTCTACCATTTTGTGAAGCAGCGTGACGCTTTAGCTCAACAAGTTGGCAGGTTTGTGTGAGCACGAACAAATTATAGTTTCACACCTTTTGCGTGAACGTGTAAAATTTCACACTTGGTTACGTTTTATCGTACCGTAAAAAAGAGCAAACTGAAACGCGTTCAAATTAGCCGAAAGTGAACTGAGTCGAATATTCGAATTAAAATCCACTAAGTTTGTTCGCATGGACGTTTTGTTGACTCATTGTGAAATAGTTAATCGGCTATTGAGTTCAAAATTTCTGTCAATTTTCTTCAATTTTAGATAAAAGTTAGCTGAAATAAAACCTAATTGCAATTTAACTAGTTTGTATTGGAATAATGAAACTAATAGGTCAATGGGTTTAGATGAATTACGACATTTTTTAGTGTTTTAAATCTAACTTTAGACGAAATTGAAACTCTCTTAAATTTCTGATCGTCAACATTTTTAGTTAACGGCATTCATTCGTTTTAGTGCAACAACGTTCTGATTGTCTATTCGCAACATTATATTCGGCTTAGTTAATTTAGGCTAAAATTTGTCGGCGTATTAAAAACCTCACCTAGCAAGTTCACCATAAAACTTATGAAGAAAGAAATTTGAGAGTTGAAGCAAATTGTGGAGAGTAAAAGAGTTAATTAGTAAATGTCAAATAAATTAATTAATAGGCTAGTAACAAATATATGAAAATTAGTTTGCAATAAACAACTAAAAATTAACGAACTGAAACAAACTAGCGAGTGAAGTTTTAATTTGTGACCTTTTCTAAATTAATAAATTAAAACATGTTAAAGTTATTAATTAGGTTTATTGGGATGAAATCTAATGAGCATTTTACAATGAGCTCCCAAAAGTTAATAAACCTTGTTATTAAAATTTTTAGTTCCTCCAATTTTGTAACTGTTTTGTCGCAATTTCTGGGAGTTTTTAGCGGCTAATTTAGCGATCTTAAAAAATGCAATAAAAAAATAGGTATTCAATTTGATTAATTTTTTGTTGCTTTTCAGCACACTCCCTCGAAACTTGCACGTGAACAGTTTGGAACCAGACAGTGCTTCCTATTCGACCTTGAACTTATTGGCAAACAACACATACCCTACGTTACAGGGAACCCTGAGCAGTCCTCAAGTCCAGAGAAAAGTCTGGACTATGCAAGAATGTCTCATGCACTTAAAACTTTCCCAGTATAGCCAAAATTTTCAAAGTAATGGAATCCATCTTTTGGACGAGTTGTTAGAAACAAACATCGACCACAAAACGCTCAAAAAAATTGGAATCAGTAACGAAAAACACAGAAAGCAGTTAATGAAATACGTGAGTTTGGTGAAACAACAAACTGAATTCAAAAGCGCAGCTCAAGTAAACACGACCACTAACTCGAGTTATCTGAAGCAAAATCCAGCAGTGAGTGTGTTGTAGTTATAACTAGTTATAACTAATTTTTTTTGTTATTGTAGCCTTTAATCCGACCTCTGAAATGGTTTTAGAATTCTTCCAATAGTTGCCATGCAAGTAGTTGAAATTAATTTTTATGATATAATTTGATTTACATTGTAAAAGCCTTTTTGTGATTAATTCTGTAATATTTTACATAACTATGATATTAAAAAATGGCTATGAAAACCAAAAATCTGTTTCATTTTCCCATGCTAAGATAATTTAATTTTCACTCTAGTTTGGTTAAACAAACTTTCGGGTTTTGTTCGTTGAAATCAGTTCGGGTACCTTAAATACATTTATAATAAGCAATTACAATTAATAAAAAAAGTTAAACAAAATTTGTAAGTTTTTACCCTTATCGACCCCCCCCCCCCCGCCCTCTTCAGTATACAAGGTAAAACCCATAAATTACCGCGAAATTACATCAATGGGGCTCTAATTATGTGGGGGCTATTAAGGAGAAGAAATGTTTAATTTTTAAACATTGGTAATATTAGATACTGAATTATATTGTAAAAATGAAACAGCTTGATGAGAAAACCTCAAAAAGAAACTTTGGTGCTAGAATTGCAATACTTGGAATTTGAAGTGAGTTTCTTTCCCGTTCCTCAATTTTTGTCAACCATCGGGGCTAACAAAGAGTTTTTTATGCTATTTGTTGTTTTGCAAGAAATTTACAATTGACCTCAATCAGATATTAGAGCAGAATTAGAGCACAAAAACACTGTATAACTAAACAAAATACTGAAAGGCAGGGATAGCAAGTATTTTTTGACGTTGGAAGAACTATCTAGCAAATTTCTTCCAATATTTGTTGCAACCCGCTTTAGTGGAGGAGGAACTATATGCTCAACTGGTTTTTTTTGTTCAGTCAACTTTATCCGATCGGTATACTCATCGTACATGATTGTGAGTGGTATCATTAGAAAGCTTTTCGTACTCAAAAATGGGCTAAACAGGTAGCGCCCAGGTGACACTAAGTGATCTTTGAGCTTTTCACCACACTAGTCTCCAAGTATGTGATTCATAGAGACTGTTTTGAGACTTATACTTATGGTCTGAAGGGCGGTTCTTAAAGGTTGACCCCCACTCCCCATTCCTACCCCACGACCCCCCCCCCCCCAACTCACGTCAGCCCCCTCTCATTTCATCCTCCCAATCCCCATCCCTGCACATCGTTCAGGCCGTAAGGCCCTTACGGCCTGAACGAAGTGCAGGAATGGGGATTGGGGCAGCCAAAAACCGCCCTCCCACCACTGCCCCCCCCACTGTTGCGTCCACTGTTGCTTTCCCCCAGACTTTAAGCAATGACATGTAAACTTCTCAATTTAAAGATCTCTGTAAACCTTTTATTTCAAAAAAACACTTTCGATTTGAATTGACTGAAATGAATTATCTGCTGCAGACAACTTCTTTAATTCGACGCATATATTATCACGATACTTAAATTCTCTTACGTGTTTAAGTAAAGTCTCTGATCAGAGGTCACTTTGGCCTGGAAGGTCTGATCAGAAGTCAGTTCGCTCTGAAAAGTCTGATCATAGTCTGTTTTTAGTCTGGACAATGTCTGAAATTGAGTCTGATCATAAGCGCACTATAGTCTGGACCATAGTCTGGGTACCGTCTGATCAAATGTCATCTTGATCTGGAAAGTCTGTGTCGTACTTTATTATTTTGCTGTGGTGATTCGCAGTGCGAGTATGCAGACGGAATGTTTATGAGCGATTCGAGAAGCGAGATCTACTTTTACTTTTGTTTCGCTTACTTGCGGAGCGGGAGAACAAGAGACAGTTTTGCAAACTGAATTGAGTTGCATAAATTAGGAAGAATGAATTTAACAGATTGGAGCCACTTGGGCACAACGTGAATACGTGATCAGACATGTCTGATCACGAAGCGGGAAACTATCAGACAATGGAATGAAATCAAAAGGTTCAAAAGGTTTAAAACTTACTTACACAAAAGAGGCTAGTTATGATTTAGTGGGGGAAAGTGACGCAGACTGGTCTGGAGACGTGAACGACAGAAAATCAACAACGGGCTATTACTTCAAGCTCAACGGACGTGGCGCAGCACTCAGCTGGGGTGTCAAGAAGCAGGCCACAGTTGCTCTTTCTTCATCAGAAGCAGAATATCAGAGCATGGCAGCAGCAGTTCAGGAAGCACTCTACCTGAAACAACTTCTAGAGGATTTTGGCATCCAACAGAAACGTCCAATAGCAATTGGAGAAGACAACCAAAGTTGTATCAGACTCTGCCAAAACCCAGTCATGCACAAAAGGAGCAAGCACATCGAAACAAAGTTTCACTTCATCCGGGACAAAACGGAGGATGGGACTATTTCAATTCATTACGTTCCTACAGACAAAATGGCAGCGGACATCTTCACAAAGTCCTTACCCGTTTCGAAAGTGGAAACATTCAGAGCAGTTTTGATGGGAACAGACTCTACGCAATCAGCTCAAGTCTGAGTGGGGGTGTTAGAATTTCGATCATACTATAGTCTTAAACTTAGTGAGAATTAGAAAGAAAGTTTGACTTACCAGATTAGAAAGACAAGCAATTTGATTTTGATCAAAGAAAATATATAAATGAATCGTCAAGAAATGGTGCTGAGAATCAATATTCGGTTCAAATTGGTGAATCTAGATAACTATTATTAGAGTTAGATTAATTGATGTAAAATCTTCCCAGCACGTATTAAATGACGATGATATCTCCGGAAGTGTGAATGAATTCTTAGAAAAGTGCAAATGCATTCCATTTATGGTTCCCTTTGCGACTGATTTGCAGAAGCAAACCATATTGGGTGACCCTTGCGACCCCCACTATAAATCACGGTGCTAAGATTAGTTTTGTATCTTGACTTTTTCACACTGATAATGGGTATATATACAGCTGATTTTTGAGTCCTTTTTCATCCCCAAATTCAAATCACCATCTTGATCTAATAATCAGATCTCTCCTGTAAATCTCTAAATTCTACTGTAAAATATCATTTTGTTATTCTCTCATTTTTGAGAAATTAATTCTTTTACTTAGTTAAAAACGCGTTTTATTCCGCTTGCGAAAGTCCATAACCCAACATAAGGTAAACAAATTGAACAAAGTTAGTGAAGGTGAAAGTAATTGAACTAATTTAAAGGCATCAAATAAATTTTACTGCAACGATTAAATAAATGAATAAATATATCACCAGGTATCACATACCCTTCACAGCAAGAAGAAAAATTGTAATATACAATTTTTCAGATATAATTAATAATAACAATATTTACAAATTAATACAAGGTCCCCGGTTAAATAGATAATATCAATATATTTGCTGGTTATCTTAACTAAAAATACGATGATTAATACAATATAAAATGTCCTTTCAGTTTTCGAGTTTTACAAGGTCCAATCTTCATTTTCATAATCTTGTTCCTCTGCATCAAGAGCAGTCATAGTTCCAGCCAATGTCGGGGTGTCCGTCTCGAGCAAAGGTACATTTCGTACCGCGGGAGGCGAGACAGAACCAATCTGAGGTGATACGTTTTGCTCTTCGGGTTGGATTTCCAAGATTTGTTGCACCGATTCGACAACTGTGACAGGTGGTGCAAAATTTTCGACATCACCCGCTCGTCGGGGTCGTTTAGGTGGTGGTAGGATGTCTGATCCTGGAGATGACGTTTCGAAACCATAATATGACGGGCTTCGCCTATTACGGTCTGATGATCGTTTTGAAGATGCTGTTGCGGGTGGATTGGTAGGCGCATTTGTAGTCGGTTCGCTGATCGCAAGTGGAGGTTGTGAGTTTCGGATTTTGGCAAAATTTGGCAATTTTGGAACTCGCCCCCGCATCGCGCGTGAATTGTTTGAACGTTGTGAAGAGACTCCGCTGCCCGGCTCTCTCTTCCTGTGTTTCATCTTTTTATCACCCTTTTGCTTTCGGGTGAACTCTTTAATGTGGCTGTGGATCAGCTCTTCGACAACTTTCTCCCCAGAACGTGGCCCGCGTCTGTCAGCATATACTTTTAATGGAGTCTGTCTCTCCTGTTGGGTGCCGAATTTGGCAATATCGCTATTGCGGACGGTAACAATTTGTTTGCCCGGCTCCTTGATGGTCGATGTGGTCGGGCTTACTTTGAGGATGTGCGGCCCTGGGGCGAGAACCTCATAAAGACCTTCTAGTTTCTTCTTGGATCGTCTTTTGCCGTGAATTTTGCGAGCCACGTTTAACTCTACCGATCGTTCTTTTAGGGGAATGGGGCGGATTGCTTTTGTTTTGAGGAATCTGGATTCGCCATCCGTGCTTGCCCTCTCTCTTGCGCTTGCTTCCGTTGTGGCGCGTGTCATGCCCTTTTCGACTTCAATGTCGCTTCGGTATCTACTTATCCATTTGTCATCAGGCAATATTTCCTCTGGCATCACTGTTTCTTCGTCTAAATAGTGATTTATGATACCCTTATACGACAAATTCATCAAATTCGGTTTAGTTGCAATCACGCTTAGCGGGGTATTAGGTTTTCTCCCAAAATGTGCTTCGAAGGGCGAGATCTTTGTTGTTCTTTGTTTACATATTCGCAATTGGTGAATGATTATCTTTAATGCATGCTTTACATGAAAGGCGTGTGCAGCTAATTTCTCTTCTTTGATACATGCGAGTCTATTCTTAATTGTTTGAATTAATCGTTCTACCAACCCAATAGCACGGTGATCATTTACAGGTGCTTCAATAATTTCAATGTTGTTTTTATTGCAAAAAGTCTTTACTTGATGTCCAATTAAACATTTAGCTTGGTCTAAACGGATAGATCTTGGAATTCCGTGAGTTTCGATGTACATTTCCAAAAATTTTAGAACATTTGGTCCATTAGCTTTTTCGTAAATATATGCAGTTGGATATTTAGAAAAACGGTCAATTGTTGCCAAAAAGTATACTTCATTGTTCTTTTCATCAAAAATTGGTCCCCCAAAATCGATTTGAATTTCCTGATTAGGTTCAACACATGGTATATGAGGAGTAAATTGCTTAGCGGGAATAACGGATTTTAGATTCTTACCAATTACTGTGCACGGTTTGCACTCAGTGGCCTTGACTATTAGCTCCCGATGCATGTAAGGCCACCAGCAATGTGTTGCCATACAAATCGTGCCCCATGTACCTGGATGGCTGGCATGAATATCATCTGTGAGTGCTTCGCGGAGCACGTTGGGGATAGCTACCTTCTCGTCTATACATACGCACCCGGAGCGCACGTGAAGGTCCCTCCAGTACGAATGTATGTACGGGTTGATGGCTTTTAGTCGGGCTTCGTTATTTGTCAGTATGCAATCCCTGACTTCTTTTAAGACGGCATCTTTGCTAGTTAGAGAAGCGATGAGTGTTTTATTGAATATCTTTGATACTATATAATCAAACGTGGGGACGTGCGGGCTCGGCGTTAACGGGGTACTAGCATTCGAAGAATTGGTTGGGGATGTTGGGGTTATGTTGTGTGCCAAGCTTGTTGTCGGCGGAGTACTAATGTTTTGCGGGCGTTGATTTGCTGTGCGGGATGTAGATGTTGAATTAGATCGCGTACTCTCGGTGCGCGTGACGTTTTCACTGGTTGAGGGTTGATCCGCTGCGCGGGATGTATCGTTGAATCGTACTCTGGTTATTCTTTTCTTTGACGGCATACTGTTCGCTATTAAATTGATGTCTTTAATTGTGGATGATGATTTAGTTAAGTTTTTGAGATTAGAAGAATGCGACTGAATTCTAGATCGACAAGGGGCAAAAAGCACTGATTTAAATTCTGGGTGGTGACTTTTTGAGTTATTTTTGGAATGTGATTCGATTGGCGGGATTTGTAATTGAGTAATTTGATGTTTGCGCTGCGCGTATGTCACTTTATTCCTAATTTGGACTAATTGTTTGTTATTACTGGTGTTTTGCAGAGCGAGAGGAGTGCTAAGTGGATTTTGAGACGCGAGTGGTGCATATTTTAAATTGTTTAATTGGTAACTACTATTTGAGGTATGATTTCGCGGAGCGAGTGAATGACTAAATACATGTTCGCATACTTGCATAGCGCGTGTGCTAATTGAATTTATTGATTTATTAAGAGACTCAAATTTAGGTGTGAATTGGTGTGCAGAGTTATATGTTTCAATTTTAGGTGTGTTTTGAGGGTCGAGTGTATGATTTGTTAGTAACTGGTGTAAATGTGATGCGGGGTGTTCAGTTTTTAATTCTAATGTGTTAATTGATTTCGAGATTAGTTTCAACTTTGCGACTATAAATTCTTCATCATATGTGGAGACCTTTTTAACTTTTTGAGATGGATTGCGAGAAATATAATCTACCAAACCCATTTTTGCCCCAGGAAGGTGTTCAATATCAAATTGAAAAGGGAGAAGACGATCTACCCATCAGGCTAATCTACTGTTGTAGGATTTATTAGATCTGTGTTCTTTCATAATTGAGAGAAGTGCTCTGTGATCAGTAATTACTTTAAATTGTTTTCCATACAGATAAATTTTGAAATATTCTGTTTACCAGACTACACCCAAAAGTTCAAGTTCGTTTACGCTATAGCGTTCCTCGCATGAGTTTAAAAATCGAGACGCGAACGCAATTGGTTTCCACCCATCTACAGTTAATTGTTCGAGTGCCGCACCAAGACCTGACAGAGATGCGTCGCATTTCACGCGTGTTTCGAGTTGCGGGTTGTAGTGACTATTAGCAGTAGCATTCGCTATGCGGGTTTTTATTTCTTGGAAACAATTTTCATTTTCAGTCGTCCAAATGAATTTTGAAGACTTTCTCAGTAGCGGACGAAGGGGATGGCTTATTTGGGCTAAAATTGGGATGAACTTCCCAATATAATGAACGGATCCCAAAAATGAACGGAGTTTCTTTAATGTTTTCGGTGCATCAAGAGCCAAAATTGCCGCAGTCTTAGATTCGAGAAGCGAGATACCCTCTTGTGATATATGATACCCAAGCCAGTCAATTTCTAGTTTTCCAAAGTGACATTTAGGTAAATTTATCCTAAGGTTTTCATCATCTAAACGTTGTAGGCACTTCATGACGTAATTTTTGTGATTATTCAAAGACCCTTTGCTAACAATTAAAATATCATCCAGAAAGCAATATGTATTTTCCAAGCCAATTAAAGTATAATCCATAGCTTTTTGAAATTCTGCTGGCATATCTGTAAGTCCATAAAATCCTGTTTGAAATCTATACGTGCCAGTCATGTCACCACTAATTATACTAAAGTTGCAATGATTAGCTGTATTAACATCCAAATTCAATTGACTGTATGCGTATTTCAGATCGATCGTAGAAAAGTAAGTTGTGTTTTGCGAGGCGGGAGCGCTTATTTGTTGAGAAATTGATTCAATGAGCGTATCAATATTTGGCATTTGATATTTGTTTTTGTGGATAGCTTTATTTAAAACTTTTGAATCCAATGCAAGCTTTATCGTTTGGTCTTTTTTAACAGTCACCACAATAGGTGAAATGAAATAATCATCTGGGCAGCTCGACAGTTTTATAAAGTGGTTTTCGGCTAATAATTTTCGAAGTTCTGTATTAACTTTGTCTTGGAGATTGATAGGAATTCGTCTACCTTTTTGGTGTCTAGCTTGGAAATTCTTGTGAAATTTAGATTTTGCTACATGACTTTTTGATCGTCCGATGCGTGATACCAAACCAGGGAATTTTGTGGCTATTTGCTCTTTAAATTCCGAGGATGCAATGTTATTGACATAATTACCTTTTTGAAGTGTTGATTGCGTTACTGCAAGTCCAAGTTGGTCGAACAAATCACGACCTATTAAGGACTTTAAGCCGTCAGCAACAACGGTGAAGGTTGCTGTGTTGCATACCCATCCTTTGCTTGTGATCGGAGCATGGATTTTTCCCAGTACCTGTATTGGCTCGTTAGAGAAATTTCGTAGTTGTGCTGGTGACGATTCGTGGATCCAGAAAGCGCGGGGGCTGTTCTGTACTACTTGCGACGCGAGTGAATGATGCAATATACTGCATGCACTCCCGGAGTCCACGAGCAGAGTTGTATTAACGTTTCCAATCTTGAGTGGCATATTGAGGAGTTCAACTTTCTCTACTGCGGATTCAATCATGGCAACTGTGTTGTCCTCTTCGCCGCTGCTGTAATCAGATTCATAGAGTTTTGGCGGTTGAACAAAGTTTACTGAGTCCTCAGGATGTGGATCTTCTTCCACCACCCGAACCATCTTTTTCTTGGGATCTTGTGGTTTTGAGTTGATGGTCTTTTGTTTTTTGCGGCAGACTTTCGCAAAGTGGTTTAACAATCCGCAGTTGTTGCACGTCTTTCCTTTTGCGATGCATTTTTCGCGATGATTTGGGAGCCAAACTCCACCACAGTTGGAACAATAGAGTCTTGATCTATTATTCTGTTTTGCAACATTGTTATTGTTGTTCTGCCAATACGGTCTTCGTGGATTGTTGTTGAACTGTACGGCATTTACGTTCGCCGGGACAACAATTTTGTTATGCTGTCGAATTCGGTGTTGATTTCGCATTCCGAGTTCCATGTTGATTGCTAATTCCAATGCTTGACGCGGTTCCACAGTTTGTTTAGTAGTTCTTTTTGAATCTCAGGGTCGATTAGGTTTGTGATGAACACATCGCGTATCTGAGTTTCTTCTTTGTTCTCAAAGTCGCAGTTTTCTGCCAGTTCTTTTAATTTACCGTAGAAGTGTTCAACAGTTTCCCCCCTGAGTTGTTTTGTGATCAGAAAGACGTGTCTATCGAATGTTATGTTACGCGGGCGGTTGAATGCTTCTTCTACGATTTTCCAGAAATTAAGAGTTGATAGTGTATCTATCATAATATGCGGGATCTTACAATTTAAGATACGGCGTCCCTCTATTCCAATACTCAAGTAGAGAAGGGATACTGATTTTCGGTCCGCCAACGACCACGGTTTGTCACCACACATTATGCCTATCTCGATGAGTCGTTGGCATTTGTTTTGCCAATTCATCTTTTGTTGCGCGTTGCGCGCGTTCCTTTCCCTCTCTGATTGTGCAGATGCACCCACAATAGTCTCTTCATAGATGGGTTCCAAGGGTAGCTCCACCATTTCAGGCTTTGGGCCGAGTAGAGTGTCCAAGATGATATTCTCTTTGGCTAAGAGCGCTAATTTGTATTGAACTCTCCACTTCTCCCAGCGAAGTGGTGGGTCCGGTGTCGGTTTGTCCCAGAAAGGGTCGATTCCAAGAGGTGCTCTTTTCGTTGCTGGCTGCGCCATGTCGTACTTTATTATTTTGCTGTGGTGATTCGCAGTGCGAGTATGCAGGCATAATGTTTATGAGCGATTCGCGAAGCGAGATCTTCTTTTACTTTTGTTTCGCTTACTTGCGGAGCGGGAGAACAAGAGACAGTTTTGCAAACTGAATTGAGTTGCATAAATTAGGAAGAATGAATTTAACAGATTGGAGCCACTTGGGCACAACGTGAATACGTGATCAGACATGTCTGATCACGAAGCGGGAAACTATCAGACAATGGAATGAAATCATAAGGTAAACAAATTGAACAAAGTTAGTGAAGGTGAAAGTAATTGACTAATTTAAAGGCATCAAATAAATTTTACTGCAACGATTAAATAAATGAATAAATATATCACCAGGTATCACAGTCTGATCAGAGGTCATTTTGTCTGGAATATCTGATCAGAGCTCATTTCGGTCTGAAAACTCTGATCAGAGGTTATTTTGTCTGGAATGTCTGACAAGAAGTCAATTTGGTCTGGAAAGTCTGATCAAGGGTTATTTTGTCTGGAATGTCTGACAGGAGGTTATTTTGATCTGGAAAGTCTGATCAGAGGATATTTCATTGTGAATAGTCTGATCATGGCTCAATTTGGGTCTGGAGCACAACTGGTTTTGTACAGGATTGTGTGTGGTATCATTAGAAAGTTTGTCAAGTTGAGAGTTCCCAATTAAAAAGGTTATATCTGATTTTTGCTCTTAGTGGTCTATGGCCAACTTAAATCAATACTTGTTTAACAAAGCTTTATTCATCACTTGATAAGATTTTTGTTGGTCCTTGTTCTTAATATAAACCAAGTAAAACTCCTTGTTCTTATGGCTCCGACAAATTGTTTTTTTTAAGTTTTAATTGAATTTCTAAGTTTTGTGAGCCTTTGATGTTTTGTTTTGTAAACTTATCACCACTTACTCAGTTCAAATATTCAATAAATTTTTGTATATAAGAACCTAAGGGAGAAATTATCTTATTCTTTCATCTGATACATAACTGTTTTTTGATATTATATCTGGATAAGTAATCAACATTCATCATCTGTTTTTGATATGTTGAATTTTTGGCCAGTTTAGATGTTTCAGTAAAAATTGCAAAATATTTTTCGTTTTTTAATGGAAAAGCAGCAATAACAACAGCAGTTTCGGTCTAGTTGTGGAGTTTGACATTTCAAAAAATTTGTGCATTACAATGGGGCACTGTTTTGCACTTTTGTTTTTTATGTTTAGTTACCGACTAACTATAGAATTATTTAAGTTGCATGCAAATGATTATGTATATATTTACATGGAAGGCTAATGATTGTACATAAAAATTTAAACAAAACACTGGAATTTTTTTGCTTCAACATCTTTTGCGTAAAATTGTTTCTGATGAATTTAGTTCTGCCTGAATTTTTTTTAGTCTTTTGCTTAGCCAGACGGCGATGAGTGAATCTGTTTTACCATTTTTTATTTCTTATGGTTATTATGTCTTATGGTTTGAAAAATTTGTTTTCAAAAAAATAGTTTTTTTAGATTTGCGATTTTTTTTCTACCGTCTCTTAGCACAGTCTCAGCAGTGAGAGGCCCCATTCTCTTCCTATGGAATCAAAAAAACAGTTTTCTTTTTTGCTTTTGCTTTTAAATAACTCTCTTCTGGAATTGACATTACGAGTTTTCATAACTTCTTTTATTTGGAAACTTTCCAAATATTGAGATGCTCTTTTGCTGTCTTTTCCAATTAATAAACTGATGACAAACAAATCTTATTATTGACCTTAAAATAATGAACAAATGATCCTATTCAATGCTTTTAATGAATAGAGTATGACTTTGTAGGCTTCGACACAGTTTTCACTCAAAATTAGGTTTTTGTAGTTTTCGACATGGTTCGCGTAAAATTGCTTCTGATATTCTGGCTTCTGCCGTTAATCCTCGTTAAATTGTATTTTTGGTTTAAAATCACTAATGACAGGTTTAAAATGCTTCCTAATAAGTAACAAGCTATTTTTTAACGGTTTCCTTGCAAAACTGAATTGATTTTTTGATTTTTGCCTGTATAGCTAATGGTTTTCATATCTTAAACTTTATTGTTTTCAAACAATAAAAAAGTTTTTTTTTAACTTTGCCCTTTTTGTTTTTGGTCTGTCTTTTATTAAAGTCCCACATCATATTTTGAGAAATGCAAGTCAAATGGTTTAGTTTAGTTTTTGTCCAATGTTTTAAATTGATATTACATTTTGGTCTGAAATAACAGTTTTTGTTTTTTGGTTTTGTCTATCTTGTCTCTTGCACTCCAATTGGCAGGTATGATTTATTTTGTTGAGTGGTTTTAGGAGATTTTTTGTGGTTTTGAAGCTTTGTTGTGGTTTTTGAGTTTTTTGTGCTTCAGTTGTTTTTGTAAACAAAAAAAACTCTTTTTCGAATAAAATGCAATTTCTTTTAAAGTTTTGTGGATAAAACTGCTCATTTGTTGGTTAATTAAATCAGAAACACAGTTGAGCGGGGTCGGAGCATTATGTACGAACAAACATTACCAATAGCCTACTTGCTTTTAATTTATGGTGTATGCAATTTGAATTGCGCTCTAACAAAGTTTGCAGAAATAACTGTAGTCAAAAATCTATACACAATAGTTGCGCTATCTGTGGGAGTTGCATAACTTATGTACCATGTAAATTTTTTATGGTCCTCAATTACAAAATGATTGCTGTTGCATAGCACAGTATTATAGGTCTCGGGAGGAGAACTTGATAGATCAAAATATTCCACGAAAAAGAGCAATATCCATAAAATTATGGGGATCACCCTTAACCATCAAGTAGATTGCCGTTTTTAATAAAATGGTGTGATTATTCAATTAGTTTTTAGTTTTGTGATATTTTTAGGGTCAATCAGTCTTACTATAGTGATGCTCTCTCTTATTATTTGCTAATCTATATACCCATGAACCATTAACCATTATGACAAATGATTAATGGCACCCAAACTAAGTTTGTAGCAATCATAATAGTCATGCGGCTCTTCTTTATGCTATTATTCGTACTACTGATTTTTCGTTCGATAGTTTTTCGTTTCACTTTTTGACATTTTGTCCCAAAAAATTAGGTAAACAGGTGAAACCCTGAGAGAAATAAGTGACTGAGCAGCTCTTTTATTACCTTACGCTTACTAGCTTCTAAGTATGCGATTCATCGCTACTTCTCAGGAGACACAAAATCATGGCGCGAAAAACTGTTCATACGAGCTGGAACCCTCGCCAAGCTCCTCGTGCGCCAAATCCACCCCGACGCCCTCAATTAACCTTTTTTTAGCCTCTATGAGCTCCAAATTGGTTATCTCGACATAAGACGTTTGAATCAGTCGTTTCATATTTCAACTTGTCAGACAGTGTTGGGTTAAGTTTGACTGCATTGATGAAAAAATGATGCCGTAAAACAACCCATTTTCCCCACACTGAAGCACTGTTTGCAATCCAAGCAGCCTCCCATCACTTTTTCGAGAGCCATGCGTCTGACTTTAGTCAGTTATGGTTACCAATTCTGATAAAACTATCCGCCTATTAGGGTGCAAAGAAAAAGTTACGAGCATGATGCTAAGGTAGAATTCAAAATTTTAGAAAAATTTGATACCATTTTCATCGTCAAAGCAAAATCGATCGAGATATAGAATTCAATAGGGAAATTACATGGCTAAGCAAAATAAATTAAGCATAATTCTGAGCAGAAAAACAAAAGTACTCCTTTATTATAGAAAGTTCACTTGGCTGTCCTTATAGTTGAAACAGATCGCTTCTGCGTGTATAATCAGGACAAAAGCCAGGCTGTTATTAATTCCCAGAAAAAATAAATTTTTAGTACCTTGTAATGTAACATATATTCTAGACTTTTGGTTGCTCATATTTGGTTGCAACTTCTTGTCAGATGTTTTCGGGAAAGAGTAACTCTCAGGTTTTTGGCGGTAGTTTTAATCATCAGCAAATGTCATGCTTTTCTTGAGTTTCAAAGGTCATTGGGAACATACCTCATTAATTCCCAGAAAAAATTAAATTTTTAAACCAAAAATCAAAATGTCTGTTTTTTCTTTATATTCTAATAAAAAACTTTACCTCCGAAACATTAGTTTAAAAAACTTTTTGTCCTCGACCAAAATTCTAAAATAGGTCTTCATAACCCTTGCAGGGTCAAAATTGTGTCAATACAGGTATTTTTTCCATATGTCAAATATTTTCGATTGCTCGAAGTGGTGTGTTTTTTTATTAGCAAAATTGCTTCGCTGTTGTTTTCAAGACTGTTTTTGTATGTTTTTGTCGTCAATTTTCTATTTGCTATTTTACGTGATTCTGGATATGAATAATTCTCTTATTTTGAGGATTAATATATTTTGAGGATTGATAACTACCCGGACCCGAGTGTCATAGACTTAATTCTTAAAATTGCTTAACGAGGTTTTTCACCAAGTCTCAGATACTTGCAATTTTTTTCATTCGGTTCAGCTCAAAAACAGACAAAAATTCATAATGTTCATGGTAAATGCAGAATTGCAATTCATTATGTTCATGGTAAATGCAGAATAGAAGTTCATTATGTTCATGCTAAATTCAGAATTCTACTCTGAATTTTACCATGAAATGTCTAATAAGTGCCATGATCAGAACTCTGGTCATGGAAAAAATCATAATGAAATTTTCATGATTCAGTACTGAATTATTATGACACTCAGATCCGGGTAATAATAATCAAATTTTGTTCACTTTTTTTCACTCTCAATCTCAACTGTAGTCTTGTATAAGCAAGCTCAAATGACATCATTTGAAGCCTAATTTCGAACACTGAACTTATCGAGACATCTCAATCAAAGTAGGCGAAAAATTAATCGCGGCTCTACCAGTTGTTAAAAATGAAATCGTCGACGTTATTCAGTGAAGGTTTTCAAAATAATTTAAAGCGTATTTTATTTTTCTGCGACAATTTATTTTAGGTTTTTAGAATATTTTACTTCTTTAATTAAATTTTATTGCAATTTTGCTTGTGATTGGTTTCTAGATAGATCAAATCAGGGTTGAAATCAATTGTTTTTTGATATGATTCTGTCACACTGTTGTCTCATCGCTTGTTACTTCATAACTGAGGGTTTACTGAAGTTCATTTGCTTCTTTTAAATGAAAAGTTTTTTCCTGTAAAATTATTTGTTTGCTTTTTTACGCTTCTGTTTTAATAAGGACAAGGTGAAATGACAAACAAAATGTCTCAGACAAAACCATTCGCGGACAAATCTGCCCCCAATACCAATATAATCCCAGACAAAACAGTCCCAGACAAAGCATATGTACATCAATTAGCAAAAAATTCCAGGTGTTAATCATATAATGTTGAGTTATGGGTTTTCGCAAGCGGAATAAAAAGCGTTTTTAAATAAGTAGAAAAATTAATATCTCAAAAATGAGAGAATAACGAGAATGATATTTTACAGTAGAATTTACAGGAGAGATCTGATTATTAGATAAAGATGGTGATTTGATTTTGGGGATGAAAAAAGGCTCAACAATCAGCTGTATATATACCCATTATTAGTGCGAGAAAGTCAAGATACAAAACTATTCTTAGCACCATGCTTTACAGTGGGGGTCGCAAGGGCTACCCAATATAGTTCGCTTCTGCAAATCAGTCGCAAAGGGAATCAAAAATGGAATGCATTTGCACTTTTCTAAGAATTCATTCACACTTCCGGAGATATCATAATCATTTAATACATGCTGGGGAGATTTTTACATCAAATACTCTCACTCTAAAATTAGTTATCTAGATTCACCAATTTGAACCGAATATTGATTCTAAGCGCCCTTTCTTGACGATTCATTTATATAAATTCCCTGACTAAAATCAATTTGCTTTTGTCTTTCTAATCTGGTAAGTTAAACTTTTTTTCTAATTCTCACTAATTTTAAGAATATAGTTTGATCGATATTCCAACAACCCCACTCAGACTTGAGCTGATTGCGTAGAGTCTGTTCCCATCAAAACTGCTCTGAATGTTTCGACGTTCGGAACGGGTAAGGATTTTGTGAAGATGTCCGCTGCGATTTTGTCTGTAGGAACGTAATGAATTGAAATAGTCCCATCTTCCGTTTTGTCCCGAATGAAGTGAAACTTTGTCTTGATGTGCTTGCTCCTCTTTTGCATGACTGGGTTTTAGCAAAGTCTGATACAACTTTGGTTGTCTTCTCCAATTGCTATTGGACGTCATTGTTGGCTGCCAAAATCCTCTAGAAGTTGTTTCAGGTAGAGTGCTTCCTGCCTGAACTGCTGCTGCCATGCTGATATTTTGATTCTGGTGAAGAAAAAGCAACTGTGGCCTGCTTCGTGACACCCCAGCTGAGTGCTGCGCCACGTCCGTTGAGCTTGAAGTAACAGCCCGTTGTTGATTTTCTGTCGTTCACATCTCCAGACCAGTCTGCATCACCCACGAAATCATAACTAGCCTCTTTTGTGTAAGTAAGTTTTGAACCTTTTGAACCTTGAAGATATCGCAGAAGTCGTTTTCCGCATAGCCAGTGTTGATTGGTAGGTGCGTTCATGCCCCTGGACAGAATGTTGCTTGTGAACATGATGTCTGGCCTCGTCTGTTTGGCCAGATGAAGAAGTGATCCAACCAAGCTTCGGTAGATCCTCTGGTCCACTTCTTCGTCTGTGTTCTGTGCTGTCTGAAATTTCCAATTCAAATAAGCTGGAGTTCTTGAGGGTTTGCATTGATCCATTTGAAACCGCTCAAGCATTAATTCTATGTAGCATTCTTGTTCAACCGTGACATTGCCCTCTTCTTGTCTGATTCTAAGGCCCAGAAACCAGTGTAGTCTCCCTCTGTCTTCAATGTGAAATGTTGCATCTAGTGCCTTCTTGACATCGGAGCTCACTGTCATACTTCTTGATGCTACTATGATGCCGTCAACCCAGACCAAGAAGAAGGTGTGATCCTCTGCCTCGGATCTTGCGAACAAGCAGTAATCGTTCCTGCTTCTGGTGAACCCCTGTCTCAGAAGGACGTTTGCCAGCTCCTTGTACCAGTTGTTAGCAGCCTGTTTCAAACCATAAAATGATTTATTTAGTCGACATACTAACTTCTCTCCATCTGATCCGCGTTTTAGAAACTCCTGTGGCTGTTCCAGATACACTTCTTCCTCGATTGGTGAGTGCAGCAAAGCAGTCTTGACATCAAATTTGTGCATCGCATGACCCAGCTTTGCTGATAGCTGAACTAGAATCCTGAATGTCTCTGGCTTACAAGTAAGCGCAAAAGTCTCAAAGTAGTCCAGTCCTTCCACTTGTTTGAAACCTTTCGCCACATAGCGTGCTTTGTATTTCTTGACTTGACCACTGGGTCCCAATTTCACTTTGTAAACCCGTTTGCCCGGTATGACATCCCTGTCTGTGGGTGGTCTCACTAGGTCCCAAGTCCCGTTGTCTTGGAGTGCCTTGACCTCGTCATTCATTGCCCGGTACCACTGGTCCCATTCGTCAGCTTGCGTGGCTTCGTAGACTGTTTTTGTGTTCCACATAGTTACCTTCAGTCACAGCAGGTTGGGTTCTGACTTCTACAAAAAATGCAGAACTTTCCTTGCTCCTGTCCCTTGTCTGGGCTCTGCCCTGTCCGCTTGCTCCAGTGCCTCTTCAAGGAAGGCAACTGTCTGTGAGAAGTCTTCCGTTTCACTGTCTTCCAGTGACTCAGAGTCTCTGAGACTCCCTCTTGTTGCAGTAGATTCTTCATCCAGTGCTGCTTCCTCAACATCTGAGGCGTCTCGTCTCAGCGTCGTATCTTGAGTGTTCACGCTCTCTGAGTCATGCCACTCCTCCTTTATTGCAGTAGATGTGCCCTGCTCCTCTTTGCTGCCATCGTCTTGATGATCATCATCTGGGTGCCAGACCCTCAGTTGCGGTGACCCCTCTTCTAGTACGTCGGGTGTCTCAGTGTTGTCAGGGATTGAGCCCACTTCGTACTCCTTGATGATCACATCTCGAACTGCCACAACCTTGCGTGTGTTGGGTACGTACACCAGGTATCCTTTGTCTCCTTCAGTGTAACCCACGAACTTTCCTTCCAGCGCCTTGGGATCAAGTTTGCTGACATCTCTGACCTGCTTCCTCATGAAGACTTTGCAACCAAAGATAAATAGTTTTACTAATTGAAAGCTTAGGTTTTATGCCTCGCATCAGCTCTGCTAGGCATTTTTCTTCTCTTCGAATCACAACCAAGTTCCTGATCCTTGTTGCGTGAAGAATTGCTGCTCCCCACATCATGCTGGGAAATCCTGAGTCAGTGAGCAAACATCTTGCCATCTCCAGCAGTGTCTTGTTGCACCTCTCAGCTAACCCTTTCTGTTGTGGCGTCTCTGGTATGGTCTTCTCCTGTAGAATGCCTGCATCTAAGCAGTATGTCTTGAACTGCTCTGAGAGAAACTCCTTAGCATTGTCTTGCCTCAACTTCTTGGGCGTCCCCACACTGAGAACAAACTTCTTCAGGCTGGCCAGTGCTTCACTCTTTGCCTAAAGCAAGTCCACAAACAGAAACTTCGTTTACTGGTCTGCAAACACTATGCAGAACCGGAACCCTGACAGTGACTCTACTCTGAAATGTCCCATCACGTCTGTCAACACCCTCTCCAGCTTCTCTTCTGCTTGGGTCCCTCCCACTCTTGGTACTGCAGTCTGTGTGATCTTGGCCAATGCACACACATTGCATACATCATCGAGTTCGCCCACAGTCTCTGGTGCATTCCTGACCACATCCGCTTGATTCAGATGACCCAATCGTATGTGCCACTTCCTTGCACTGTCAAGATTCACTCTGTTGGAACTCATCTTGAATTCTAGAACGCTGCAGGGTAAGTAGAACAAATTATTTTCTTGTGTTAGTTTTACCCGAGTTCCCTTCTGGAGTTTCATGCAGCTTTTTCTTTTCTCGAAAATGAAGCCATGTCCCCACTCCGTGCATCTTGACACTGATAGGAGGTTTGAAGAATAGTCCGGCACACACAAAACAATATTGGGTTCGCATTGGAATTCCCCTTTGTTTGAGGGTATGCTGATCCTCACACAGCCTCTGCCCACCACTCTGGAAGCCTCTCCATTGAGATTTTTGACCACTGATTGCATGGGCACAAAGCCCAGGAACGCATCAATGTTCGTCACTATGTGATCTGTACAACCAGTGTCCACTAGCATGCCTGCTGTCTTCCACTGGGTAAGAGCTGCCCAGTATTCCTCGTCTGGTGAAGCCAATGTTGGACCCATTGCCACTGAATCCTGTTTGCCTCCATCTCTTTGTCTCTTGCATGCCCTCTCTAGGTGACCTTTCTCACCACACTTGCTGCATTGTGCTGTCTCCTTCCTCCTGCAGTCCTTGGCAAAGTGTCCAGGGATCCCACACACAAAGCAGTTTCCTTTCTTGGGTCCCTTCTTGAAGTCACGCTTCACTGCCAGTGCCACTGAACCATTTTGTCCCTTGTGCCTCTGTGCTGTGCTCTCATGGAAGTTCTGCAGCCTTTTCCTCAACTCTGTGAAGTTCGTTGCCGGGTTAAAGTTTTCATGTCTAACAAAACGTTCATACTTCATTGGCAGACCATTGAGGACCAAGGCGTTGAAGAGGGTCTCTGAGACTGCTTCCCCTGCTTCTTGTAGCCTTGTGAGCAACTCCTGTCCTCTGTTGAAAAAGCTATCCAAATCCCCAGCATCCTCGAGCTGCAGTCGAGCAAGCTGTGCCACCAAAGTCACCACTGTCGGCGTCTCCACACTCTGAAATCTCTCTTGCAAAAGCTTCCAAGCCTTTCCTCCATCTCCGATGCCGTCTTCTCCCACACATTCATGTCGCGTCAGCAAGGGTTGTTGCATCTAGAGTCAGCGCCAGATGGCACCACACATTGTTCCGTTTCTCCTTGATGTGTACCATTTCCTTCTCATATGCATCCTTCAGCGCCCTGTGGTTCTTCTTTTCATCATTGCTCGCACCATTGGCTAGTGGTGAAGGCTCATTGGGTTGTGATTTGTAGAGTCCCTTCGACTGCATCATCGCCACAAATGTTTTGTTCCAGATAGGAAAGTCCTGTGCCTTTCCTGTGTAGGTCAGCAGCTTCACTGTCTGTTAATTCATAGTAGTTTGAGCAGAGAAAACAGTTGTGAAAAGAAAAGGTACTAAGCAAAAAATGATTACTTTTGTCAACAACAAATTATTTTTGTTTTAGAAATTAGTTTTACGACTTAGAAAAATGCTGGGCCCATAACCTGTTGGGTTATGGGTTTTCGCAAGCGGAAAAAGGCGTTTTTAACTAAGTAGAAAAATTAATTTCTCAAAATGAGAGAATAACAAAACTCATTTTTTGCAGTAGAATTTAGAGGTTTACAGGAGAGATCTGATTGCAAGACGTAGATGCCAAGCTGAACCAGACCGCACACCATAGATAATCAGGGGGACGACAACTAATCAGTTTGCCGTTTCTTACATTTGCTATACTTCAACTTAAACCAAGCAGATTATTTGACCAATCAAATTTGAGCATTCAGCTTTGATTCTCATTTTTTCTCATTCGGCTTTGCGCCCGTTCGGCTTTGATTTGATATTGAATTGGAAATGTTTTGTCTGGAAACCTTTTGTCGGGAAATATTTTGTAATTTTTGGCTATTTTGTCTGGGACTGTTCTGTCCGAACACGCAGGACGAAATCTCGCTATGATGCTCAAAAAATCATTTTCGATTTCATATTCATTAAAAAAGATTTATTTTATATGAATAGTCGACGAACATCATATCAACAATATACCCACATTAAACACAAAATACAAATATTTAAATACTTCAATTTAGCTGTCACACTATAGTGAATTCTCTCATATTGAAATATAATTCCAGAAAAAAGTTCAAAATTGGATGTCTTCAATATTAGTATTTAACAAGTGATTTCGGAATTTTACCCAATTTATTTTCTTTTAACCCGCATGGGTAAGTGTCGAATTGTCCGTTGTATCTTATCCATTTGTTCCCTATTTTCTTCGAGCCCAGAAGAACGGCGCATCCTCCGTGTAGGGTTATGGGAAGAACTTTCCCGCTGAGATCCATGTTGAACCAAAACAGGGCGCTACCTAAAATTTACAAGGGTAATTTATTGACGAGAGACAACGCGGTCATGGAAAAACCAAGAAGATATAGATACATTAACAACTGCTCAGACTTTTCAAACTATAGTAAGTCCCATAAAGTTGCAAAGCAATCGAACGTTTGAAGAACTCCTGACATGCAAATGAAAATCAAAATGCTGACATCTAAATGTCCTAGATTTGACCTTTGACCTTTGAACCGACCGATAGCGTTGCAACTTGATGGTACTGGCTATAACCTGACACGTTTTTACGTGGTTAAAAAGGCCGACAACACTAAACGCTATTTTGGGATCTATTCTGTTTCGCCCCCCACCCCCCACCCCTCAGTGTTTTTATGACCCCCAGTTACAAATTCTATGTTGTTCTATAGCACGTTACTTTGTAAGAAAATAGCACGTGCGTCTGCGGGTTATAAAAATTTCATGCTCACTAAGCTGGGGGGAGGGGGGGCAAAACAGAATAGATCCCTTAGAAAAAAAGTGCCGTGTATGTAATTTACGTTTTTATTCGCAACTAATTTTCAACATTTAAATTTATTAGTGAAAAATATTTAATTCAATAAAAAGGTATTCGTTTAAAGCAACAGAAATTTGAATAATGGAAAAAATGGTCTTGTAATAACTTCAATTATTACGAACTAACTTTATCTCGCGGCTGAACCGGTGCATGTGGTGTAAATTTAAGGATAGCCGACAACATGTATTAAAATCGGCTTTTGAATCTAAAGTTAAATCTAATACTCCAAGTTACTTCTGATATGTTTTGCAAAGTTTCTGCTGAAATTTTGCAATTTTTTTTAGAAAATTTGCGATTTTTGCAGATTTTTTGCAAATTGTGTAGTTTTTGCCATTTTTGCAGATTTTTCGCAATGTTTATAGGGTTTTTGCAATTTTTGCAAATTTTCTGCAAATTGTGTAGAGTTTTTTGCAATTTTTTTCAGGCTTACCCGTACCTAGGTCGCAGTGAGTTTCAGCGCTGTACCATTGACTTTCAATTGTAACCAGTACTGTACCAGACAAATAGCAGTGTAAATAAATTTGCCAGTCTGCCCAGAGTCGATTAAGAAAAATCCCAGTCTGTTTTTTTTCTTCGCAGCATCATTTACATTATTGGTTAACACTGCACAGAATGTCTCAGTTCAGACTGTACAGACGAAGAACTAACAGACTGTACATAGCAAATTTTGAAAATTTCGAATGACTGATATCATGCATGAAATTTTCAACGTGGCGATACCCGGAGCTGCATTCTAGCCTAACTTGTACATACTACACCACAATTAACTGACACATCGACTTCCACCGACTTCCGCCGACCTCCGCCGACTTCCGACATCCGCCGACTTCCACCGACCTCCGCCGACTTCCGACCTCCGCCGACTCCCACCGTATACGTCTTTAAATAATGGCACTACAGTTACAAAATCGAAGCCAATGAAAAAAATTCCTATTAGATATAACTAGCTCTCATAACGTCCTGGGTATTGAAATAGGGCTAAAAAAATTTGAAGCTCTCAACGATACCTTTGTCGGGGTAGAAACTGAGGCCGAGGTAGGGGAAGGCCGTGGCCCCTCCCAATTGGACGTCTGATAGGTAGACCATGAAAGTTGTAAACCGGTTACCGAATTCCTTGAAATCGTCGACATATCCACCCGGCTTATCCTCTGGGAAGAAATCTTCGTGGAACCAGTAGTGACCCCCGAGACCATAAGAGGCTACCTGAACATAAAATATATTCTAGAATGTTCCTCGGTTTCGTACTCACGTAATGACAAAAAGTTGCACTGACATCTATTTCGACAATTTCCGATTATGTTAAGAAAAAAACTTGATTCTATGTTCGTCTAACATGGAAGATCTCGATTCGCTTTTGAAAATTGGTGTAACATTAACAGAATCTTGCCTAAGCGCCTTCACGATAAATATCTACAAGTTTTGATAAAATTTTTGTCAATTGCCTAATTTCTCAAAAGATGTTTTGAGATAACCATTTTGAATTCTTATGCCAGGAATCTTTAAAGAACTTCTATCAAAATATTCCATAATCTATCTCATGGAGGGCTTAAAGCGCTTACACGTCCCCTTAGTGTAAATTATCATGATAGGATTCGAATGCGGTCCAGCGAATCGGAAGTCACCTAGGGCAGAAAAGCTCCGTTGATAGTTTTGTGGCGAGCTGTTATGAGAGAGATGGATGTAGGAAATAACCCCCCCCCCCCCCAAAAAAAACACCTAATATTAGATAGGAAATGAACCCCCAAGGAAATAAACCTCCACAGAAATAATCCCCCGCGAAAAAAAAAACCCACAAAAAATTTTTGGTCGGGATAAATTGTTCGATAGCTTGATAGCGATAGATTCATATCAAGTCCCACAGGCCGCTAAAACATATGGCCAAACGCGCTAAATACGCAGCTTTAAATAGTCAAGTCGTGCTTTAATTTCTTAGGGGTTTCCTATTCAAAACCCGTGGGGGCTTTTTTTCTGAAACCAGAAAGAGACACAACACAAACTTGAATTCAAATGAGATTCAAATGAAACTGTTGCCCCCCTTATGGTATGTTCTGAGGAGTGATCGGAGGCCTTCAGTCCCATCAGCCTGGAAGAGCTTTAGACTTTGAGTGTAAAAAGTGCACACTATCAATCCGAACCCTTCTAAAATCTGGTTACAGGTCAATCCCACTAGATACTTCGGGCCGTGGAAAGGGTTCCGAAACTTATATGACCTGCATCTTACCTGCCAGTCCTCGCTCTCGACCCTTGATTTGAGCCCCGTCGCTTGCT
>NW_027453559.1:0-12500 GCF_964194025.1 Convolutriloba macropyga | reverse complement strand
TGAGCTCAACAACATTAAATTTGTTCAGCAAGACTTTCACATGTTGATGTTTTGGCTTTCGCCTACTAGAAGCAACATAATACTCGTCTTGTTAGCTCATTCAATGAGAATAGCTTTTCCCGGTGAGAATTTTTGCCTTCAATTGGCGTTGTAGTGAGTTTGGCTACTCAGATCACCAAATACTTGTGACAATTCGAACCAGAAATGTTTTCAATTTTCACATGCTGATGTTTCGGATTCAACCTACTAGAAGCAGCATAATACTTGTATTCAACAATTTCTGTATCAAATCCCAGTTTTCTCTGGTGCATCTTTGCCAAACTATTCCAAACTGCCTGAGTCTGAATACCAATTACAGGTACTAGTAAATGCACGTTACTAAGGACTATATAGTTCTAGGTTACTGTACACAACGACGTTCACATGTTGATGTTTCAGCTGCCGCTTACTAGAAACAACATAATACTTATCGTGCATACCTTTCCATAACTTGTCCTTTTCAGATGCATTAGTTTCCCTTTGTCTTGGCTTCTACAGTCAGACTGGCTACTAGTAACAGCACAGTACTAATCACATATCGTTCTACAGTTTGCAGACAACTTTCACATGTTGATGTTTTCAGCTTTCGCCTACTAGAAACAACATAATACTCGCTGTATACATTTGTAGTTCTCTATGTAACTTTCATGTGAAGAAGTTTCGCCAGTCTTTTTGACTGTCTCAAATCTGAGTCATGCTTAGGCTACTAGTTGCTTCATAGTACTTATCGCCTCGAGATCATTGAACAAAACTTGATTTTCACATGTTGCTGTTTCAGCTTCCGCTTACTAGAAACAACATAATACTAGTCTCATTAAGTTCCGTCTCTTTGCAATTTTCTTATGAAGAAAATTCGCCATCACAATGACTCCAGCAGTTCTTGATCAAGGAATGCAATCATTGATCAGAATGCTATTATTTGAATCGGTTCTGCTTTAAGTGTTCCAATTTTATTGGAAGCACCAACAATAGAACATCAATGTGTTCAATCGAGAGTATATAACCCTGAATCGGACGCAGTCAACAGCCGAAGCCGAGACCGCCTTTTGCGTTAGAGAGGTCGGTAAACAAATCTTGCGATTCATACCGAATTAACACATATAGCTGTGCTCCTCTTCGTAAAGCGAGCCAAGTGATCCCCTGTTGAAGGATGTATTTGGACCAATCTAGTAGCATTTGGTTTCCAACAAGCCTCTCCCAAGTTAGCTTACTTATTGGGCTTTTCAACCAATTCGGTTGGCTACAAGCATCATCAAAGTACTAGCCACAGTTTGATCGCAAAATTCTACGACTTTCACATGTTGATGTTTCGGCTTGCGCTTAGCCTACTATAAGCAACATAATACTAGTCATATCATAGAGCGTGATCAGCTTGTGACGTTCTCATGATGAAGTTTCACCAACAGTGTCTCACTTCGAGCTTAAATCCAGCTACTAGTAACTACACAGTACTGACTGCAACGATAACTTTTATCTATACCTTTCACATGCTGCGCTTTCGGCCAGGGCCTACTAACGTCCAACATAATACTCGATATAAACTTTTGTTCATGATGCAGCTTCCCCATGCAGAAGTTTCGCCTTCAAATGCTCTCTTGGCCATATGACGTAAGAAAAGGTTACTAGTAACATCACAGTACTAGCCACAGTTTGATTGCAAAATTCTACGACTTTCACATGTTGATGTTTCGGCTTGCGCTTAGCCTACTAGAAGCAACATAATACTAGTCATATCATAGAGCGTGATCAGCTTGTGACGTTCTCATGATGAAGTTTCACCAACAGTGTCTCATTTCGAGCTTAAATCCAGCTACTAGTAACTACACAGTACTGACTGCAACGCTAACTTTTATCTATACCTTTCACATGCTGCGCTTTCGGCCAGGGCCTACTAACGTCAACATAATACTCGATATAAACTTTTGTTCATGATGCAGCTTCCCCATGCAGAAGTTTCGCCTTCAAATGCTCTCTTGGCCATATGACGTAACACAAGGTTACTAGTAACATCACAGTACTAGCCACAATTTGATCGCAAAATTCTACGACTTTCACATGTTGATGTTTCGGCTTGCGCTTAGCCTACTATAAGCAACATAATACTAGTCATATCATAGAGCGTGATCAGCTTGTGACGTTCTCATGATGAAGTTTCACCAACAGTGTCTCACTTCGAGCTTAAATCCAGCTACTAGTAACTACACAGTACTGACTGCAACGATAACTTTTATCTATACCTTTCACATGCTGCGCTTTCGGCCAGGGCCTACTAACGTCAACATAATACTCGATATAAACTTTTGTTCATGATGCAGCTTCCCCATGCAGAAGTTTCGCCTTCAAATGCTCTCTTGGCCATATGACGTAAGAAAAGGTTACTAGTAACATCACAGTACTAGCCACAGTTTGATTGCAAAATTCTACGACTTTCACATGTTGATGTTTCGGCTTGCGCTTAGCCTACTAGAAGCAACATAATACTAGTCATATCATAGAGCGTGATCAGCTTGTGACGTTCTCATGATGAAGTTTCACCAACAGTGTCTCATTTCGAGCTTAAATCCAGCTACTAGTAACTACACAGTACTGACTGCAACGCTAACTTTTATCTATACCTTTCACATGCTGCGCTTTCGGCCAGGGCCTACTAACGTCAACATAATACTCGATATAAACTTTTGTTCATGATGCAGCTTCCCCATGCAGAAGTTTCGCCTTCAAATGCTCTCTTGGCCATATGACGTAACACAAGGTTACTAGTAACATCACAGTACTAGCCACAATTTGATCGCAAAATTCTACGACTTTCACATGTTGATGTTTCGGCTTGCGCTTAGCCTACTAGAAGCAACATAATACTAGTCATATCATGGAGCGTGATCAGCTTGTGACGTTCTCATGATGAAGTTTCACCAACAGTGTCTCATTTCGAGCTTAAATCCAGCTACTAGTAACTACACAGTACTGACTGCAACGATAACTTTTATCTATACCTTTCACATGCTGCGCTTTCGGCCAGGGCCTACTAATGTCAACATAATACTCGATATAAACTTTTGTTCATGATGCAGCTTCCCCATGCAGAAGTTTCGCCTTCAAATGCTCTCTTGGCCATATGACGTAACACAAGGTTACTAGTAACATCACAGTACTAGCCACAATTTGATCGCAAAATTCTACGACTTTCACATGTTGATGTTTCGGCTTGCGCTTAGCCTACTAGAAGCAACATAATACTAGTCATATCATAGAGCTTGATCAGCTTGTGACATTCTCATGATGAAGTTTCACCAACAGTGTCTCATTTTGAGCTTAAATCCAGCTACTAGTAACTACACAGTACTGACTGCAACAATAACTTTTATCTATACCTTTCACATGCTGCGTTTTCGGCCAAGGCCTACTAACGTCAACATAATACTCGATATAAAATTTTGATCATGATGCAGCTTTCCCATGCAGAAGTTTCGCCTTCAAATGCTCTCTTGGCCATATGACGGAACACCAGGTTACTAGTAACATCACAGTACTAGCCACAGTTTGATTGCAAAATTCTACGACTTTCACATGTTGATGTTTCGGCTTGCACTTAGCCTACTAGAAGCAACATAATACTAGTCATATCATAGAGCGTGATCAGCTTGTGACGTTCTCATGATGAAGTTTCACCAATAGTGTTTCATTCGAATTGGTTCTGCTTTAAGCTCTCCAATTGTTTTGGATGAACCAGTTTTGCCCTTCGAAGCCACTTTTGTGAGCTTTTGTGGGTCTTTACCAAGAGGATATACCTCAAGGCCTCTTTCAATTCCTTTAAGTTCTTTCAACTCCTTTACAGTTTCTAGGTTCACATAGCTGCAAACCTTATTTCTAGTTTTAAGTCTGGCCAACTTGGGGAGAGTTGGTGCAGACCGTGACCAATTCTAGTAGGATGCCACAACAAGAATGTGATCAACTTAGCTTGTCGATGAACCTGCCCCACATTCAAACAACTCTATCGCCTTTTCCTCGTATAGTTATATGCGAGGGCCTCTCATAGAGAGCGCTGTTAGCAACCTTTTCCACATAGACGATAAAGTTGTGAGTGTTTTGCACATGGCTGTTGTCATCACCACGTGACGAGTCAACTCAGCTTGACTCTCTACACTCCGACAAGCTTTGCACATACGCCTTTAGTTCAGTATGTGTCTTTAATCTGACTCCGGTGCCTCAAGCCGGAAAAATTGTCAGATTATGATCATTATCGGTTAGTCATCCCGATGCAAGATCGTATCGTACTGTCTTTGTCTACCTCCAGATTCCGAAGAACAGGAGGAGACTCTCCCAGACCTACATATCTGGGAGAATGTTCAGAGGGCGAGAAGCTGTGGATTACTCTCCCCTAAGAACTGACTAAACTTTACCCTCGTCCAAGGTAAGTTTATTTTAGCTAGCCTTCTATGTAAAGGATCTGAGGCTAAGCTGTGTTTTTTCGAGCCTTTGGCTCGGAGCAAGTTCAGTGGGCGCCCCGAGTAGCTCAACTCTTTCCCACTGAACAGCGCAACGCTCTGTCACTCGCTGGGATTTTTGCGTGTCGGTTCTAACCACGCGACTTGTGGACCTTTTTAGGCCTTTCTCATTCACAAGTCTATAGCTGGGCTTCTATAACCCAGCTTCTGAGATCTAGATAGCTGCAGTTCTGCTAGGCTGCTTTTGCTAACTAGTCTCCCTTTAAGCAGTCCCTTGCCATGACTGCTGAACTATGTATCCACACAAGTAGTTTTTGAGCTCGATACATAATTCGAGATTGGTTGCCAAGCAATCTCTAGCGACAGAGCGTCATGCGCACTACAGACATGGCCTCTACCAGCAGCCATGCCCGAAGGAATCAATCACTGATCCTTCCGCAGGTTCCCCTACGGAAACCTTGTTACGACTTTTACTTCCTCTAGACAATTAAGCTCGATCCGCTTCATCCCGTTGCCGGAGACCGAAGTCCCAACAGTAGGAATTTGCAATTCTTGCTTAACTATCCAATCAGTAGTAGCGACGGGCGGTGTGTACAAAGGGCAGGGACGTAATCCCTATGAGTTGTTGACTCATAAGTACCAGGAATTCCTGGTTCACGTCTGCAAGTTACAACAGACGATCCCCTTGAAGCGCTGTACTTTTCTCTGATTGCCCAGTCCATTTCGGACCAAGGGCTGAGTACTCAATCTAAAAGTACACAGTGTAGCGCGCGTGCAGTCCAGAACATCTAAGGGCATCACAGACCTGTTATAGCCTCACTTCATCTGCGGTATTTAATTCCGCATAGTTCCTCTAAGAAGTGTTTGAATTCACATATAGTGAATTTCATTATTTAGATGGAGAAGATCTCGTTCGTTATCGGAATTAACCAGACAGATCACTCCACTAACTAAGAACGGCCATGCACCACCGCCCATATAATCATGAAAGATATTCAATCTGTCAATCCTTAAGATGTCTGGACCGGGTGAGTTTTCCCGTGTTGAGTCAAATTAAGCCGCAGGCTCCACTCCTGGTGGTGCCCTTCCGTCAATTCCTTTAAGTTTCGATTTTGCAACCATACTTCCCCCGGAACCAATAAACTTTGGTTTCCCGGTTAATCTCTTGCCAAGTCAAGATCGACTTTGACAAATTGTAGGTTGGTATAGTTTATGGTCAGAATTACGAGGGTATCTAATCCTCTTCAATACTCTGACTTTCGTTCTTGATTAATGAAAACATTCTTGGCAAATGCTTTCGCAGTAGTTTGTCTTGCCACGATCCAAGAATTTCACCTCTAACGTAGCAATACAAATGCCCCCGTCTGTTCCTTTCAATCATTACCGCACTCAGCCAACCGGCATCAATCGAGTAGCGGGTCATTCTCCATTATTCCATGCTTTATTATTCGATCCCAAAGGATGCTTTGAACACTCTAATTTTCTCAGGGTGAAAACACCGTTTCCACAGTTCGTCACATTTAAGTGCAAACTATTTCTTCGATGCGAAGGATGAGCGGAACGAGTCAACAGATTTAACTGAAGACCATGTTGCCGTTCTACTCAAACAGATCCAACTATGAGCTTTTTAAACGCAGCAACTATTGCATACGCTTGTAGAGGCTGGTATTACCGCGGCTGCTGGCACCAGACTTGCCCTCTACTCGTTCATCAATGGAGCTTTTAAGTCCATTCCATTCTGATTACAAACCATAAAGGTTCATATCATTATTTCTAGTCACTACCTCCTCGTGCGGAGAGTGGGTAATTTGCGTGCCTGCTGCCTTCCTTGGATGTGGTAGCCGTTTCTAAGGCTCCCTCTCCGGAATCGAACCCTGATTCCCCGTTACCCGTCACAACCATGGTAGTCCGTTACACTACCATCATAGGTTGATAGGTCAGAAATTCGGAAGTTCCGTCCCCAAGCCGAAGCTATCTGGGATCTTTCAGTTACTAGGACTCATCACGGGATGTGTCTGTACTTAGCAAATCACCCGGTGTAGTCTTGTAAAAGTCTCCGACAGTGTCGGACAATCAGCATGCATTAGCTGCAGGGTTACCGCAGTTATTCATTTAGCTTGCAAATCAACTAATAGATAGTAACTGATTTAATGAGCCATTCGCGGTTCCACTTTTTCAAGCTTCGCTTGCACATGCATGGCTTAGTCTTTCAGACAAGCATATGGCAACTGACAGGATCAATCAGTTTAATTGTACTTTGAACAATCTTTCGATTTGTTCGAATTTAGAAAGACATAGCCTTGCGGCCTCGTCAATCTTGCTTTGAGCTTTTTAAATCACGAAGAGTTTCAATGCATGCTTTGGCATGGCTACTAGTTACTACACAGTACTCTACACACTTAGAGTTACCCACGATTACACATTTCACATGCTGATGTTTCGGCTCGCGCGTACTAGAAACAGCATAATACTATGTGTACTGGTAGATAGCGCTCTGTGAGCATTTCCCATGAGCAGGTTTTGCCCTCCAAATCTCTGTTCTACTGTTACCAATACCGGCTAACAACTGTATCATACTAGGGAGAATTGACTCATGATTTAAAAACCAGATGTTCACATGTCGATGTTTCGGCTCTCGCCTACTAGAAACAACATAATACTAGTCTGTTAAAAATCTCAATCACGCCGCCTCTTCAGATACAGAAGTTTTACCTTTTATTGGTTAGAGAACAGCTTTCCAGCTGTCGACATGGTTACTAGTAACAACACCGTACTCAACACAAAAACTTTTCAACTTCACAACTTTCACATGCTGATGTTTCTGCTTTCGCATACTAGAAACAGCATAATACTTATTGTTTTGTCAAGTAATTTGTGTGTCTTTCCCATGTGAAGTTTCACCGGTCAACAATGTTTCCCTGACCAATTACGGCTACTAGTAGCTGTATAATACTAGGGAAAATGATTGAGGATTTAATATCAGATTTTCACATGTTGATGTTTCGGCTTTCGCCTACTAGAAACAACATAATACTAGTCTGCTAAGAAATCTCGCTCAAATTGCCTTTTCACATACAGAAGTTTCACCTTCTATTGGTTAGAGAACAGTTCTCAGCTGTCGACATGGTTACTAGTAACAACATCGTACTCAACACAAAAATTCTTCAACTTCACAACTTTCACATGCTGATGTTTCTGCTTTCGCGTACTAGAAACAGCATAATACTTATTGCTTTGTCAAGAAGTGTGTGTGTCTTTCCCATGCGAAAGTTTCACCGGTCAGCAATAATTGCCGTGTCCAATTAAGGTTACTCATAGCTGTATAATACTAGGGAAAATGATTGAGGATTTAATATCAGATTTTCACATGTTGATGTTTCGGCTTTCGCCTACTAGAAACAACATAATACTAGTCTGCTAATAAATCTCGCTCAAATTGCCTTTTCACATACAGAAGTTTCACCTCTTCTTGGTCACTGTACAGATGATGCTGTCTGTTCTTTATTTGGTTCTGCTTATTATAAGGAGGGGCATCACTCCTTCCTCCTTGGTTTGCATGCATTAAGCCTGCTTTGTGAAAAGCGTATCTTTCTAGCTTTTCTTCGCCTTACTCGAGTAGGACGATACAATCCAGACATTAGTCAGTCTTGGTGTAAAGTCACTGAGTATTATTCGGTTCTGCTTTATTCAGCAATATGCTGTATAATTGTTGTAATTTGCGAACATATTTGTTCTCAGTTCCGAACTACTAGCGACGACAGATTACCAGCGGTCATGAGCCATCAAGGTAGTTCTTTGGTGCATCAAGTAGAGAGGTGCCATCAAACAACACTTCCCTAATAATGCTACACACATAGAATTTGCTACAGTGCAGCTTTTTACTTTGCAAAATTTGCGCACAAATTTTGCATAGAATAAATGTTTTATCAAGATTTTTAGATCCCCTCCCTTGAGAGAACGTTACTCCTTTAAGTGAACACCCCGCGGCGTCCTGTTGTTATTGCTTATAACCATTTCGCAAGCCGGAGGCATAATGCACTACGCAAGCCGCTACTTTGGCACAGAGGCACCTAGTTTTACACCCGGGACTTCAGGTGGCCCAGTTTTACACCCAGTACAGCGGTGCCAGTTGGTAACCCGGTGGATCCTCGGAGACCAGACATGATCATAGATCAAACCCGATGTATGCTACTCCTGAACGTATAGTATCTCCACTGTGCAATGAAATTATCGTTCGTTTCGGGCCTTCCTATACGTTCAGCAGACAATCGCTAGGAATTCACCTCGTGACCCGTGGTGACCACACTGGATTTCAAGTTTATTGATTTGGACAGACCTGTCATTTATTTTGCTTTTCAGCTTCAGTTCTGCTCGATCTAGCTTGCCTAAGGCTTGATCTCGCTTTGCTCACCCCTGTAGGAGCCTCTACTAGTACCACTCGGAGTAATGGGGAATCCACCAGACCTAATCGATGAATGCCATCAAACAACAAACATCATACCCGGCTTCATCAGGCATATTTTATTACTTCCGAGAGGTACTTTAGTATCAGATCTTTCTCCATGCCTCTTATGAGGACCCGTCAGACCTTTCGGTTTATCGTTTAGCTTCAGTCCTGCTCGATCTAGCTTTCCCAAGGCTCGATCTAGCTCTATTCGCCCCACTAGAGGGCTCTCTAAGACCCCTCGGTCTTAGTGTTAGCTCCGGTACTGCTCGGTCGTGCTTGCTGAAGGCCCGACCCAGCTTTAGTTAGATTCTCGTACTTTCTCTTGGCCTCTCTAGGAGGACCAGACAGACCTCTCGGTCTATCGTTTAGCTTCAGTCCTGCTCGATCTAGCTTGCCCAAGGCTTGATCAAGCTCTATTCGCCCCGCTAGAGGGCTCTCTAAGACCCCTCGGTCTTAGTGTTATCTTCTGTAATGCCTAACCAAGCTTACTACAGGCCTTGGTCAGGTCTTTATCGGTCACCGATTAGTAACAGACCAATCATAGGGCCTTCCACCCTATCCGGGTTGAGGTCTTTAGTCCAGCCATATTTTGACAAGACACCTCTCCCTAATAATGCCCCACACATAGAATTACTGTCCATGCAGTATTTAACTTGTGTTTTTTTCTAAAATTTGATTTTCACTTTTTGGAGGTTCATTTGCTCCTCTGACACTCTTTCAGCTTCAATCTTACTCGATCTAGCTTTCCCAAGGCTCGATCTAGCTCTATTCGCCCCACTAGAGGGCTCTCTAAGACACTTCGGTCTTAGTGTTAGCTCCGGTCTTGCTCAATCGTGCTTGCTGAAGGCGCGATCAAGCTTTAGTTAGCTTCTCGTACTTCCTCTTGGCCTCTCTAGGAGGACCAGACAGACCTCTCGGTCTATCGTTTAGCTTCAGTCCTGCTCGATCTAGCTTTCCCAAGGCTCGATCTAGCTCTATTCGCCCTGCTAGAGGGCTCTCTAAGACCCCTCGGTCTTAGTGTTAGCTCCGGTACAGCTCGGTCGTGCTTGCTGAAGGCCCGATCAAGCTTTAGTTAGATTCTCGTACTTTCTCTTGGCCTCTATAGGAGGACCAGACAGACCTCTCGGTCTATCGTTTAGCTTCAGTCCTGCTTGATCTAGCTTTCCCAAGGCTCGATCTAGCTCTATTCGCCCTGCTAGAGGGCTCTCTAAGACCCCTCGGTCTTAGTGTTAGCTCCGGTACAGCTCGGTCGTGCTTGCTGAAGGCCCGATCAAGCTTTAGTTAGCTTCTCGTACTTTCTCTTGGCCTCTCTAGGAGGACCAGACAGACCTCTCGGTCTATCGTTTAGCTTCAGTCCTGCTCGATCTAGCTTTCCCAAGGCTCGATCTAGATCTATTCGCCCTGCTAGAGGGCTCTCTAAGACCCCTCGGTCTTAGTGTTAGCTCCGGTACAGCTCGGTCGTGCTTGCTGAAGGCCTGATCAAGCTTTAGTTAGCTTCTCGTACTTTCTCTTGGCCTCTCTAGGAGGACCAGACAGACCTTTCGGTCTCTTGCTTAGCTTCAGTCCTGCTCGATCTAGCTTTCCCAAGGCTCGATCTAGCTCTATTCGCCCCGCTAGAGGGCTCTCTAAGACCCCTCGGTCTTAGTGTTAACTCCTGTAATGCCTAACCAAGCTTACTACAGGCCTTGGTCAGGTCTTTATCGGTCACCGATTAGTAACAGACCGATCATGGGGCCTTCCACCCTATCCGGGTTGAGGTCTTTAGTCCAGCCATATTTTGACAAGACACCTCCCCCTAATAATGCCCCACACATAGAAATACTGTCCATGCAGTATTTAACTTGTGTTTTTTCTAAAATTTGATTTTCACTTTTTTGGAGGTTCATTTGCTCCTCTGACACTCTTTCAGCTTCAATCTTACTCGATCTAGCTTTCCCAAGGCTCGATCTAGCTCTATTCGCCCCACCAGAGGGCTCTCTAAGACACTTCGGTCTTAGTGTTAGCTCCGGTCTTGCTCAATCGTGCTTGCTGAAGGCGCGATCAAGCTTTAGTTAGCTTCTCGTACTTTCTCTTGGCCTCTCTAGGAGGACCAGACAGACCTCTCGGTCTATCGTTTAGCTTCAGTCCTGCTCGATCTAGCTTTCCCAAGGCTCGATCTAGCTCTATTCGCCCCGCTAGAGGGCTCTCTAAGACCCCTCGGTCTTAGTGTTAGCTCCGGTACAGCTCGGTCGTGCTTGCTGAAGGCCCGATCAAGCTTTAGTTGGCTTCTCGTACTTTCTCTTGGCCTCTCTAGGAGGACCAGACAGACCTCTCGGTCTCTTGCTTAGCTTCAGTCCTGCTCGATCTAGCTTGCCCAAGGCTTGATCAAGCTCTATTCGCCCCGCTAGAGGGCTCTCTAAGACCCCTCGGTCTTAGTGTTAGCTCCGGTACAGCTCGGTCGTGCTTGCTGAAGGCCCGATCAAGCTTTAGTTAGCTTCTCGTTTTTTCTCTTGGCCTCTCTAGGAGGACCAGACAGACCTCTCGGTCTATCGTTTAGCTTCAGTCCTGCTCGATCTAGCTTTCCCAAGGCTCGATCTAGCTCTATTCGCCCCGCTAGAGGGCTCTCTAAGACCCCTCGGTCTTAGTGTTAGCTCCGGTACAGCTCGGTCGTGCTTGCTGAAGGCCCGATCAAGCTTTAGTTGGCTTCTCGTACTTTCTCTTGGCCTCTCTAGGAGGACCAGACAGACCTCTCGGTCTATCCTTTAGCTTCAGTCCTGCTCGATCTAGCTTTCCCAAGGCTCGATCTAGCTCTATTCGCCCCGCTAGAGGGCTCTCTAAGACCCCTCGGTCTTAGTGTTATCTCCTGTAATGCCTAACCAAGCTTACTACAGGCCTTGGTCAGGTCTTTATCGGTCACCGATTAGTAACAGACCGATCATAGGGCCTTCCACCCTATCTGGGTTGAGGTCTTTAGTCCAGCCATATTTTGACAAGACACCTCCCCCTAATAATGCCCCACACATAGAATTACTGTTTATGCAGCTTTTCACTTGTGAAATTTTTAATTTTCGCAATTATTATAGAATAAGTGTTTGCGCAGCTTTTCATAGGTCGAGCTCTAGCTAGCTAGCTCAAGCTAGCTAGCTAGCTCAAGCTCAAGCTATCTAGCTCAAGCTCAAGCCAGCTAGCTCAAGCTCAAGCTAGCTAGCTAGCTCAAGCTCAAGCTAGCTAGCTAGCTCAAGCTCAAGCTAGCTAGCTCAAGCTCAAGCTAGCTAGCTCAAGCTCAAGCTAGCTAGCTAGCTCAAGCTCAAGCTCAAGCTAGCTAGCTCAAGCTCAAGCTCAAGCTAGCTAGCTAGCTCAAGCTCAAGCTAGCTAGCTAGCTCAAGCTCAAGCTAGCTAGCTAGCTCAAGCTCAAGCTAGCTAGCTCAAGCTCAAGCTCAAGCTCAAGCTAGCTAGCTAGCTCAAGCTAGCTAGCTAGCTCAAGCTCAAGCTAGCTAGCTAGCTCAAGTTCAAGCTAGCTAGCTAGCTCAAGCTCAAGCTAGCTAGCTAGCTCAAGCTCAAGCTAGCTAGCTCAAGCTCAAGCTAGCTAG